>NW_019742556.1:0-668 GCF_002891405.2 Cryptotermes secundus | reverse complement strand
CAGCTACTGCACTTCCTATCACTACAGCTACTGCTCTCTGCATTCAAAGCCATTCAACTGCTCTGAAGATGGAGGCGATACGATCCTCCGAAACGTCGGCCAAAACGAAGAATACACGGCGCCTAAACCCAGAAGACGACTTTCTTCATAGTCATCGCCGTGAAAACCTCAAAACTTACAAAATACATTGTTTCTGGATTGCCCGTTGCAGTGAAAAGACCAATTCCATCTTAATCCCACAGGAAGACCGTTGAATATAATTGATACGCCAACGTAATAATGTAAGTGAGTCAAACCGCCTCTCTGCTACTTCGCTCCATTCTGACTTTATCAATTACAAACATGTTTGATGCAAACACTACGCCATATTTGACATTTTAACCTTTCGCCTTATTAAAGGTTCACATAGGAGACTAATATTTGTGAAAATATTTTAATTTATTGCCTTTCCCCTTGATGCCGTTGGTGTATGTTTCATGAGAATGTTATAACCCACACTGTCCTCCATCACATGGCTTGGAGCCGTTTCTATCAGCTGACTATACTGAAGCTACAAGCGCCTGTGGCAAAACCCCTGCACTTCCCAAATGTCTACCGCATTCACCTTAAATTTCCGCACTAATTCATCATCATCATTATCATCATCATCACTGGCACGACAGCCCTTT
>NW_019742555.1:630704-713554 GCF_002891405.2 Cryptotermes secundus | reverse complement strand
CTGGCCCTCGTCAGCGCAAATATTCTCCGCTCCGAGTTTCATGGGACTCATGACCATATTTCAAACACAAAGTCACATTGAGACTGACAGTCAGTTAGTCACTCAGTCTTTGTTTCGAGCCCTACATCTTTGATAGTTACGGTCTTCCTTTGTGGGGTCTTCTGTCTGCCGAGAGGACGGATCTGGTAACCATATTTATTCTGGGAATTTCTTTATATAGCCGCGACACAAACCACATAGAATACACCCTCCTCTGTTGTCATAATTACTGTGTAAACTAGAAACTAGTTGTAACATGGCTCACAGAGAACACAGTTCCAATTGTTACGTGTTCGCAGGAACGTGTTTATAGAGCCGTTACCTAGCAATGGAACTATACGTTACAGTATGTTCTTCCCTTAACTTAAGGAACCAAGTTTCATAGCCTCTTATGTTCTTTTCAGGAGGACCAAAATCAAAATGGAGCAGTTGCCTTTGATGACGCGCTCGAAGGTCTGGAAACAGGGGACAAACCGGTTGTGTGTGAGCCCCGTTACGTGTAGCAAGAAGTCTACGTATCTTGCAGTGGTTTCGCTCCAGAGAACTTCAGGAGCCGCACAGCAACAGGCCGTGACTATCAACCACTTCGTTTTCTTGGTGTAACAGCAACAGATGGCCTACTAACTTCGTTCGCTTTTTACTTGTGTTTCCAGAACGCCATCTTGCAAAACATTCGAACACAAATTACCAGATGTTTGCTTAAGCTAATGAACTGAAATAACTTAGGGGCACTCGGCAGCGTAGTTGGTTGAGGCACTACGCTACAAGGCGGAAGGTTACTGGTTCTTTTAATTGACCTAATCCTTCCAGTCGCATTATGGCCCTGGTTTCTACTCAGTTTCTAACAGAAATGAGTACCAGGAATGTTCCTGGGGTAAAGAGGGGCCGGCCTGCGCGTAAGGCTGGCAACTTCACCGCCATTTGCGAGCCGATTATCGAGAAAATGTGGGAGCCTCGACGTCTCACAACCCTATGGGCCTCCACGGACTGTTACAAGGTTAACTTTACCTTCTTTTTTTTACCTTACAGAAATTACTTGTCAGATTAAAAACAAACGGATTTTTCTTTATGAACGACAAGTATACTGCAAGTTATAAATCATGGGTATTTAAATGGAAAGATAGGTAAATGACAGCTTGATTTCTTCAGGATTGTTTTACTTACTGTAACATAACATGCTGGTTCAAGGAGAAAGGTCTGTCAATTGCAACTGGAAGTTTTCACATTTCAAACCTGAGTAGAGACAGAGAAGTATTCTGACTGACGTCTGTCTCGGATATTCTTAGTTTTATCGGGAAAATGACAGCAAAATGCCTTAAATTAGGCCACGACAACTGCCTTCCACATAGGTATTTCCACAATTATTATCCACAATCATTCAGTCATCATCAAGTTCAGTATTATTTCTGAGAATGCAGTACTCATAATGTTGAAGATTACGATCTTATGGCTTATAATGTCGTGTAGTTCGGCAGAAGAGCACAGATGCCTCCATCCTCAGGATGGAAGAGTAAGATAGGCCAGCAGACAGCAAGCAGAAGAAGTCGCGCACAGGAAACTTTCGTAGAAAATGCGCGAAATGCTTTGCTTACTAATTGTTGGCATTGCTTACGCCTTCCCCTTGAAGATGGAGGCAGTACGTTACTCCGAAACATCTGTGCATTTCTTCCGGCCTACATGGCGTCACATCACAGAAGATAGTAAACACGTTTTAGTCACTTTTGTAAGTACGTTAAATCCAAAAAAAGATAGTAAGGAACTGGCCTGCCTCTATGTCACAGACAGACAGATGGATGAACAGGCGGACGGACAGGCAGTCGCAGTCAGTAATACAGTTCGTTAGACCGAGAGACAGTCATGATCAGCAGGTAATTAGGATATGCGCGCAGACACACACGTGAGCTGGGGGGCTGTAGGAATTGTGCTCTAACAAGGTGTACATGCGCGATTGGGGGGCCCGCACTGTGCTGAAGGACGCACCCATCTGCGGGTACCCGCCTCACGGATTTCGGTACAGACCGCAGTAGGGAACTGGGCAGTTCAGAACGTGGAACTATCTGTGTCACGTCTACAACTGCAAGTGTACTCCATCTATTTTAAGAACGATGATGCGTCACCATCAGTTAGTGACGTAGGAAGTTGCGTCATCATTCGAAACTTACCAGATTCTGTTTTCAAAGTAATTCCGGTATTTATACTGACACTTGTTAAAACGGGGTTTGGATTGGTAACTGGACTTATTGGACACTTACAGATTATAACTACAAGCAACCACAAGGCTAACGCTAATTCACACACTCTGCAGCTCACTACACAACGTAAAAATCTTCTAAATCTATTGTATCTTCACCCGTCGTGGCCTGGTAACGGCTTCTAATGCCGTAGCTTCCTCAGCTTCTGTGTTCACGTCCTTACGGACCAGCGACTGCCTCACAACTCACTTTTCTAACCTTCTCAAGTTTTTTCTAATTGCAGCTGCTCATCATTATATACGAGTAGTTCCGCACGTACCGCGGAGAGAACACCGCTTCCCGGTTACCACATTGTTGTGTATTACGAATCTATTGCCTAGCAAAGGGAGTCTTTACAGAGCCTTTTTCTAGCAACGGCTGTCTGTGCTAGCTTCACAGTTCTTGCCTTTAAGCAAATATGGCACAAAAAGCGGGTTGGAATTTCAAATACAAAATCGGCCAGGGAGTGAAACTTTGAAACTGACAACTCAGCTGCAACTGGTGCCGTATACATCCACCCCCATACGTCTTCATTGCGTAGCGCTTAACTGGTTAGAAACAGGGAGAAATTTAGCTTTCAGTGAATTTGATTTGTTTCATTCTGGTCCGTCACACTAATATTATGAAAAAGTTAAATACTTCCGTTCAGTGTGACTGGTTATAATAATTGAAATATGAAAAACATAACCAGTCACACAGAACGGAATTATTTAACTTTTTCATTTTTTACCTTTCAGCTTACCTTACGCTGGAATTTTCTTCCGTAAGGTTGCCTACATGCGACATGACGCACTCTTGTTCGTACGTCAGATGGGCTTTACAATAATTCAAATAATACAACTAATAACAATCGTAACAACGCTAATAAAAATTTTCAACTGCGCTACTACGAGTACATGCTTCCGTTTACATTTGTATTGTATGTAACGATATTGCAGTTAATTCAGACCCGAGTTCGATCCAGTGTCAGATAATGTGATATTGGTTGCGGACAAAGAGACACTGGAGAGGATCTTCTCCTAGTACTTCGGTTTGCGAGTTCATCGACATTTCGGAAACGCACTGCCTCCATCTTCAAGGTCTAATGGTAAGTCAAAGAAGTAATCAGGAAGAAACAGGCGAAAAGCGGAACTCTTGCTCTTTCTTACACACAGACAGACATACAGATTGAAAGAGTGATTTTAATAGTCAGGAACGAATCACTCCAAGAAAATAGAACTTAGCTGCCCATACCCTTATATTCTTCTAATGATAATTTAAATTGATAATTCTAATTGGTTTTATATAATATTATTAACATTTGTTTTTATTTTAATTTCACTATACGGTAATTTTAACATCCGTTAACAATTCAACGGAAAGTTTCACCATTCATTGTATAAGCTTTGATAATCTAAATGCTTCTTGCTTTCTCCCGTATTCCTGTCCTAGCTGTTATCGAATGAGACGGCGAGACCGACGTTTTATGACATCTCCCTCGAATAAGACGCCCGAAAAGTCAATCGTAAACCGCCACCTTCATATCAGAGTACTACATTTCAAATGGCCACTTCAAAATATTAACAGTTCTCACACAATACACACGATAAACTCAAACATAATGCTTATCTGTCGTTCGTGGCTTACTATATAACCGACGTTTAAGCAACGTGATAATTTTCGTCATTTCTTTGTAATAATAACTTGAATATTGCCTAATGGCAGTGATAAATCTCACGTGTAAAAACATTTTCATGTACAGTAAACCCTCGCTAATATTGTTACAGTTAATCCTGATCGAAATATTAAAAATGCTGTGTTCACAGTTGAGTACATTCGTTAAAGCACACATGGCATTTACGAAGGCAGATACATCACTTGTATGTGCGGACAAAACTTCACAGTTTCTTCAAAACCTACGTTATTACTTTCGAAAACAAGTACAACTCCAGGGTCTTCTGTCGATGAACATATGTATTATCTTTTATAGTTTTTAAATAAAGGTTGTGCAGAGATATTTTGTTATTTATTTCCATCAGAATTGCTTATATATTGAAATATTTCCATTTATTTGTGTCTTTTTGCCGTTCTGAGCTACGATTTACTTTATTAATCCGGATTATCGTTTAATCCGGATGACTTCTCCCCCACTTACTCGGGATAAGCGGCTGTTTACTTGCATTGGGATTAGAAAAGTAACTATCCAATATTTTCTGTCGAAGGTCGAGGGGATGATAGAGGAGAATTTAAAAGGCAAATGTGTTAGGAAAAGCCTGACGTTAAGCTAATTACTATTTAATCAAGAAGGCAACAAGGAAGTCGTGAAACAGCTGTCGAAGAATTAAAATGCCGTACACACAGGTTGCCTACCGGCAGGTGTTTCTGCGACTCACCTGCTGTCAGCCAGCGTGTCTGCCACAAATCAAGGCCAGGTCCACTTGCACTCAAGTACACTATCTTACAGTTCCTCATCACAACTTCGGAGGGTCTTCGCTTCGATTACAGGCGCGTCGTTTGTTTTAAGTTATTTAATAACGCTGGATCATCCGAGAAGATTGCATATTCCCTGATATCTTCTTTTCATATACCCCGACTTCATTGACAACACGGAATGACGTGTTCCAAACTTTAAAGCAAGTGGTCCCTATATTTACCACCTATTTCTAACGTAAAATATTCTGCATTTTGCCTAAAGATCGTAATTGTAATCTTCCTACTATTTTCAGAGTACGAAGCGATTACACTCCTAAAACAATGACAATTTAATCTTCATATTGGAGACGCGTTAAATTTTCTGTGAGATAGGAAATGAATTTGTGAAATCGGTAGAGAGATTGGCTATGGGATGGATGACAGAGGGGTTCGAGTCCCTGTAGGGTCAAGAATTTTATCTTCTCCAAGTCGTCCAGACAGACTCTGGGGTCCTATCCAATGGGTACCGATCGTAAAGAAGGCCGGGGTACGGTTCAGTGGCTACTGTATGTACCTCACACTAGACACAACGTGTTTCCTGTGAGGTACGAACAGAAATGTTAAGTATTATATAAAAGAAATTTATATTTCAAACCAATCCCGTGGTCGGAAAGGATGTTACATAAATCTACTGGCGCAAGAGTTCAGCTGCAAAACATAAAATATCTGGTCGTGAATCTCAAGGGGCTTGGCGCCAAGACGAACTGATTGGCGGTGATCTGCTAGTCGTAAAGTAACTCTGTCTCGTGCTTTAAGGGTGGAGGGGCACTTAGTGGTCTGCAGGCATCTAGAGCCAACAGACAGGAAAACATGATGGTGAGTCCCGGGGGACTCGGAACCAAGAATCTCTGTGCTGGCGAGGACCATCAGTAAGTTAGCAGTCAGGCAGTCAGTCGTGCTTCATAGGGTTAAACTACTTCGGAACGGGCCAATTTCCACCTAATATTATTATTACATATTTCTGTCACCCAGAATTTATTCTCGAAAGAAATTAATACGTCACAGACTTGAAAACATCAGGTTGATACGGAAATGGGTTCCTCTATATCAAAGCATCTGACGCACTACTGCCATTGATGAAGAGAGCAGGTGCGCGATTTGAATTTATACATGCAAGTTTCCTCGTTACAGCATCACTGCCCCCTCCCCCATATTGTCTCACCACCCTCTTCACCTTCCTCGCATGACTGCCAGCACAATGCTTGAAACAAACAATGAAACAAGTGTGTTGCAGTAGGCCACGGCAAGGAT
This sequence comes from Cryptotermes secundus, assembly GCF_002891405.2. NCBI lineage: Eukaryota > Metazoa > Arthropoda > Insecta > Blattodea > Kalotermitidae > Cryptotermes > Cryptotermes secundus. The sequence continues at coordinate 707,582 of NW_019742555.1, read as the reverse complement.
ATCTTCAGTAGGACAAAACGCATATAGTATTCCCTACATTGAAAGCTATGAAACAATTCTCTTAATTTGTAGCCTACATTCTTTATTAAAAAAAAGTAAGCTTATGAGATCATCATACTGTCTGTGTGTCTGTATATCCCCATCACCTTTTGAATAACTGGACCAATCTCTATGAAACTTGGTACGTATATCATGGCACCTGGGTTTATCTCAACTGCCTACTCCATAAATTACTTTCATTAATCTGTGTCTATACTTGTATCTCCTTACCGTTACTAGGCAACGGCTCTGTACAAACGTTACCGCGGGAACATATAAAACAAAAGAAATTGTTGGAGGCATCGTTTCTGTGCGGTGTGTCTTATCAAAGGAAAGTTAGTTCTTCCCAGAACTTCTTGATTTAATATAATGAATAATGTGGTTGGGCGCTGACTTCTTAAATCGTAGCCACAGGTTCAGTTCCTGATTACGCCATGTAGTGTCTGACATGGCACTATATTTGAATTCTCACTCAGTTTCTTCGGCTTTCTACTGTTAATCATCATTCCACCATTGCTCCACAATCACCCATCACCGCATCCTGAGGTGTGCGATAAACCTTGATCAGGCAGCACATTATCATATCACCGGAGGCTTCAGCTCTGAAATATCACTTGATTGGTTACAGGATAAGGGAGTTATATAGTCAGCATTCCAAATGTTTGCATTTTTCAAGTGGATTTTATTTGTTATTATTTTCCCTCTTTTGTTGTTATATGAGGGAGAGTCAGTAAATAAGACATAAATTGATATAAAACGTAAAATATGTGATATTCGAAGGTGGGAAAAACATTTATTTCTCGACATATCCTCCACGAACATTGCTACACTTGTCCCAACGCTTTACCAGTGCGTTGGAACCCGCAGCATGGAGTCTTTTGACTGTTGTCTCAGCCACTTCCGCTCCTCCGTTTCAGCCTCTTCGTCATCAACGAAAAATTTGCCACGTTTCTTGCCCCAGCTGTAAACGCTTTAAGCAACAAACGCTTCCGCCTTAAACAGAAAATATTTCTTCATGATTATTCTTAGCATTGAGTCCTTTTGCCCATAAAAATGCACAACAGAAAGCTGCTTCTCGGTAGTACACCCCTCAAACAAAATAGCCGTTTTGATTACTGAAACCAACCTCTGAACATGCGCATGCGCGTCTGCTACCTAGACTGTCTTGAAGCTGGACTGTGCTGCTACCTGGTGATACACATAGAAAAGTTATTACATCCATTACATATGTTTACTGACTGTCCCTCGTACTTTCATCAGGTCTTAGTGCAGTAAGCCAAGAAACACTTCCTAATTTTTGTAAAGGTACTGTACATCAAGTTATACATGTTCTTCATTTAATACGGACGGGCCGAATTCAAAAAAAAAAAAAAAACCTTAATTAATTTCAGCGTGGCTCAGAATGATGTGGATTATACCTGGGAAAGTTACTCACCAACATGGGCACCACAAAGAGATTTCCTGATCGCGAGAAGAGGGGGTTGGGAGCCGTCATCCGAAGTGTGTAACAAGTCAATTTCTTTATAGACTTATGTTTAAGTTGTTTAAGACCATTTTCCTAACTAAAATACTTTAATTGTTATTATTATACTTAACATACTCGTAAGTGTGTAGTTCCTTATTTTATTGAATTTCAAGTTTTTAACCCAAAGAAGGGGGAAATACATAGTCGGCCCCTCCACTCATTACTGCCCATGCTCATCAGTTAAAATTTGTGTTAGAACTGAGCACGTCAAAATTTATATATATATTTTGCTAAAAAAAACACGCTTAGACATTCATATTTCCACCATTTTATGAGAGACTCTGAAGATGGAGTACGCAGGTACCTCTGCAACGTCAACAATGCAAAGTACTCTACGGTGTAACCCACTAAATTTTCGTCCTTGAAGAAATTCCACATTTCATAACTGTGGACTTGCTACACTCTTCTCCTGAGGGCATCCTTTCGCATGATCGCATACAAGCAAGGCCAGTCTGGTACATAAGGTCACTGCGCGCTCAGGATGTGTTTAAATGTCAGCGGCACGGACCTACCGAAACTTGTGACGCGAAGGTTGGCACAACGAAGAGCACACTGTCCTCACCAATTCTAACATTCCCTTGATTCTTCTAATTAATTACTTGAATTAGGATGACCAGATTTCTTTGTCTTATACTAAGAGATAGGCAGAGTCAGCAGTAGCGGACAACAGCCGCAACAAAAACATATCAATCACAAGAGATGTATCACAAAGCCTCCTTACTAATAAGACTTAAACATCCATAATTTTACTAGGAATTGCTAGGATTTTAGACTTCGTCCATCTTACGAACGGTTTGGAAACTGTATCTGTTTCCGTCCTCATGTGAGGGGTGGGAGATATCTAGTCTGTTGGGTCCGTTATGAGGACATATCTTTAGTAAAGAACAAACTCCGTGGCCTGTAGTCCCCAAGCAAACTATACCGACCAAGCGACCGACGCTTGTCGGCAAAGTTAGTGCCAACTTTTGCGGTTAGAGGGCGTCACGTGGTCTGTGCAACGGATACCCATGGCCGCTAATCCCGGTTACCTAGAACGGAGCCGCTATTTTCTTTGAAATAGCTCCTCAAGTATCCTCACAAGGTTGAACAATTCCCGTTCCAGACCCACTGCTTCTGAGAAAATCTGGTAGTGCCGGCACTCGAACCTGAGATCTCTAGACCTGTAGGCAGGAACTCTGACCACTAGACCACAGAGGCGGTCTTAACTTCAGTCACTGGACTCAGTAACCGGACGATGGACGAAGCCCAAAACCCAATAATCCCGAGCCCTGTACACCATCGTCAGAACCCTTTAGAATCCAATTCTCAATTATATTTTTTTTTATCTTTATAACTGTATAACACGAATATCCTCAGCAAATGGAAGGCCAGTTCCTTTTGCTGTTGAGCCTTTGAAGATGGCCCCGAAGGGCCGAAGTATGTAAATTCTTATCAATAATTGCATAATTTACATCAAACTTTGTTTACAATGGATGGCTTGTCATTTCGCAATGTATATACATCCACTTTCCTATACGTTTTCATGGCGCGGTGAATAATAAACACCGGGAAATATTTAACTCACCTTTAAATACAATAATGATAAAAATAATAATAATTTTGAGTGCTTACAAAAACTAGTAGCCTTCTACTACTACTACTACTACTACTACTACTACTACTACTACCACTACTACTACAACAACTACAACAACTACTACTACTTACTACTACTACTAATAAGAAGAAGAAGAAGAAGAAGAAGAATTAAACAAAAATGTAGAACAAACGAGAAGCGAAGTACCGGTGATTGGGAAGGCCGTGTAAGTCAGAGAGCACGGAGCAGCTGACGGAGCGAGTTCAGTTACTCTCGCTCTGGCCAGTGGTCACCACGGATTTGTTTCTAATAACGTCCACCTGCACCGGAAGCCGTTTACATAAGTCACAAGGTTAGCGAGCCGCGGAGACAAACCAAGGACATCTCTCAGAAACTTTCGTGCGCCGAGGTACGTAGTGATGTGCTATTGTGTCTGAAGCGAGTTTACGTCTCCCATAGACTTTATTGTGCCTACCCAGCCTCCGTTTTGGGAGGGGGGGGCTCTTTCTCTGGTGGTAAATCGGTCTGGGTGTGAAGCTCCACCTCCATCTACAGCCGGTGGCAAGAATAGTGGAACTGAACCCTCCAGCCCCCAAATGTCCTCGTGGCACAGTGCTTAATTAATTAAGCACAAGAACAAATTTACCTGTCTCAGACTATGGGGCAAGTTATAGTGTAGTTGGTTGAGGCACTGTTCTACAACTCGGAAGGTCACGGTTCGATTTCCCACGATATCATTGGATTTTCCAATTGACCTAATCCTTGCAGCCGCAATATTCCCTGGGGTCGACTCAGCCTCTAACAGAAATAAATACCAAGAATCCTCCTGGGAGGTATAGGGCGGCCGGCGGGTAAGGCTGCCAAACTTACCGCTATCTGTGTGCCGACTGTCTAGAGAAGATGTGGTAACGCCATTGTCTCACAACCCTATTGTCTCCAAGGTCTGTTACAAGGATAACTTTACCTTTTTACCTTTTTATCTGAGACTATTGAGCGTCGAATGGTAGGATAACTGGTGGATAACGAATTTGAAAGGAGTGAAAGGATTTGATCGTAGCCTAAATCAAGGTACTATCGCAGCATTTGTCAGAAGAAAATAAAGAAAAACTCAATTAGAATAGTGGATATGTGAGACAAGCACACCAAGTCCAAGTCACATTGCGACTGACGGTCAGTCGGTCAGTAAGTCTTGGTATCGAGCACCCTCCTGGGGCTCATGACCAGATATTTATTGCTCCTCGACTGTTGCCGTCTTGTTTCTGTGGGGCGCCCTCTCTGACGAGAGTTCCAAGCACACTCATATGCCGGAGTAGAATTTATAGCTGTTAGGCGGCAGTGATAGCAGACACCGCCTCGAAAGTTTCTGTTCTGCTCCTTGACATCGCGTTGTGTCGGAAACCATTGTAATTGCCGTGGTTACCATATCTGCAGCCATGAACGTGTGTAGCCAATCGTTACTTAGCAACGGCTGACTTCACTGCGAAAAAAATATTTACCCAGCCGTTGGCTGGCAACGGATGTTTGCTTCAACTTCGATATTTCGCCTTTTAGGCTGCACGTCACAATATGATGGGAACCAAAATCACCATACCCGACATTTCGTTGAATAAAAAGGAGTTCTCTTCTGTGAAGCTGAGTACTTAATGAATGCCGAATTCTCAGAAATGTTTCACGAAGACAATGCACATACGAACATCATTGATTACTATCTTCTTGTGTGTGACGCAGTGTATTCTGGTAGAAATTTACTGAATTTTCGGAGGAACGTGCACCTTCCATCTTCACGTTAAATGTAAACTAAGCACATAAATTGGGCCGCGACATAGCTTAAGTGGTTAGTCGCTGGCTCCCCACCGCGGCGGCCCTGGTTCGATCCCGGGCCTGGGAAAGTGAGATTTATAGTGGACAAAGAGGCGCTGGGACAGGTTTTCTCCGAATACTTCGGTTTCCCCTGCCAATCTCCATTCCACCAATTGCTCCACACTCACCCTCACCTATCATCTGGGGCTGGTACAATAGGCCAGAAGTGGCCGCAGTACAAGGGACTTACTCCCACCCCACTAGCAATAAAAAAAACACATAAATACAGATTCTTAGGTACTCAATTTACTATTGGACTATATATTACTTTTTTTATTGCTAGTGGGGTGGGACTAAGTCCCTTGTACTGCGGCCACTTCTGGCCTATTGTACTAGCCCCAGATGATAGGTGAGGGTGATTGTAGAGTAATTGGTGGAATGAAGATTGGCAGGGGAAACCGAAGTATTCGGATAAAACCTGCCCCAGCGCCACTTTGTCCAAGACAAATCCCACTTGACCAGACCCGTGATCGAACCCGGGCCGCCGCGACGGGAAGCCAGCTACTATAGCTTGAGCTATGGCGCGGCCTTTTGAACTATAGTATAGCTGAAGGCAGTTATTCCGAAACTTCGGAAGAGTTCTACCAGACCGTACGATGTCACATCTTCATAGTCATCGCCAATGAAATTCCAATATACCGGCGGACACGAAGAGGGTCAACTGGCAAATTCCCAAAGCAGTGACATAGGGAAATACAGTTCACCCTAAGTTCCAGAACGATATTCTGTGGCAGCCTATAGCAAGCAGCGGCTCTGCCCCATGTTCAATTTGAACTTGAACTTCCACCTGTCGAATTTTCCTCCGGGGCAAAATCCACAAAATTGGAAAGGGGGCCTTGACTGATACCACATCGCGTTTAGGCCTAATGCAGGAAGCGGTGCTCCCATGCAATTCTTTTTGCAATACTTTCGCATTTGCTACACGAATTTGCATATCTTCCTACATGCACATACGTTTATTCCTTATTTATATCCTCGAGAGCAAGTTGAAACATGCCGAGAATGCGTAATGAGAGGGTGCAAAGTCCTTGGCTTCTAAAAAGAACGCGAAACAAACGAAGGAAGCGCGTAATTCAAACAGAAAAAATTATAACAATGAAATTGCTTTTCTGTTTCTTTATAACTGATCTTAACCTCTTCCCCCCACTACACCCCAATCGTTATCACTTGTGATGTTTTGCGTTCTGTAATATGGAGACTAGTACAGACCCACAGCGCTCGAACTACGTAATATGAAGAGAGACATCTTCTGGAATATCTGGCACAGTTTTAGAGATGTTTAGGAGGAAATTACTGTCCATCTTCGGAGTGAAAAAGAAGCAAAGCGAGCTACATGCAAGAAACTGAGAGTAAGACTGAATTAAGTAAATAAAACCAGGATTAATTAAGAAATGAGGGAAAGAGATTAATAAATAAAGAAACAAGGCCGATCACATTGGCCACGAGGTCTAAGGCGGTCTAAGGTATGATATATCTTCGCCCGTTGAATCAGATTGATCAAATCAATGAGGAAGAGGTGGGCAGGGCATGTAGCACGAATGGGGGAGAAGATAAATGAATACAGGATATTGGTGGGAAATTCAGAAGGAAAGAGACCACTGGGAAGACCAAGATGTAGGTGGGTGGACAATATTAAAATAGATTTTAGAGAGATAGGATGGAATACTATGGATTGAATCGATCTGACTCAGGATAGGGACCAGTGGAGGGCTCTTGTGAACACGGTAATGAACCTTAGGGTTCCATAAAATGCTGGGAAGTTCTTGAATAGTTGTTCAATTGGCGGCTTCTCAAGAAGGGCTCAGCTCCATGAGTGAGCGAATAATTGAATATTAACTGTTTTTATATTAAAAGTGTAAAATTGTTAAAAATATATGTTATCAGGATTTCAGTGTTATAATGCCAATCTAGTGCACAGTTACATGTTGAGTAAGTATAGTTCGTGTGGATCCATGTTATTATGCGTCTACATATATACTGTGGAAGTCATTGCGCCGAGTTCATGTTGTTGTAGACGTATTATGGGGGCTAGATTTTCTGAGTACTACTGGGTCTGGAACGGGGTCCACTCAGCATTGAGAGGATAATTGAAGAGCTAGTTGAATGGAACAGTAGCAGCTCCGGTCTAGAAAACCGAAATCAACGGCCTTGGGGATCCGTTGCCCTGAGCGCGCGACACTCTCTATCCGCTAAAGTTGTCACTAACTTCGCCGACAAGCTGCGGTCGCTCGGTCGGTACAGTTCGCGTGCGGACTAAAACCACTGTATGGTCTTCATATGTAAGTTATTGTGCTTACTTCAATGCCTACTTATTTGTTATGGCCGCGGATAATTTTAACCATACGCTATATCCTAGTAGGTTAATCGTAAATTGGTTCGAACCGGGACAAAATAATCATGTATGATAATCAGCACACCCAAATGCCGATAGACGAAATTACAGTACTTGACGAGGAACTTGGACACGGTCTCAAGAACCAGTCGGTAGATAAACCTTACAGTTCTCTAGTTTTCACTGCAGTCCCACATTCTTTGAATAGTTTGCTCCCGCTCTTCAAAGATTAAAACTTTCCCCCATCTAAATGCGTTTCCTCCGCAAATAATGTATCTCGTCGTTACGCCTGTGGTTCCTAGCACGGGACCTGCCGATGATAAGATGTAACGGTAAAAGCACGTCTTCCCCAGGCTGCCAACTTCACAGTATTGAGCAATGCTTTCACGCACATACACACACACACATGAAGCACAATCACGCCCCTTCTGAACCGAATGCACGCAATGGAGACTCGTGGGGACGGCATGTTTAGAGACTTTCTTGATTAGCTCAGCGACTACCAGCTTCTAAACAAGAGTTGGGTCGCATGGAGTTCATTAACTTGCAAGCATGGAACACTAGTCAGTTCCAGTCCTAAGAATCCGTCTGCTTAATTACTGTGAGCTGGAAGATTCAGAGAATTATTTACGACAGTTGAAAGGGAATACATGGAGGCAAAGACAAGAAATAGAGAATAGGCGCCATAAGGATGAGGACGGTTCTTAGAGAATTTTAAAGACATTGAACAATTAAGTAAGTTCATATATGTATAACTGGGAGATTCAGAGATGATTTACGATAGCTGGAAGTGAACAGATGGAGGTAAAAGTGAAGTTGTCCTTGTGCTTAATTAATTAACCATAACGTCATGAAGACGTATCAGGAAGTGGAGGTATAATTCACCATACTTGATCTCTGAGCTAGATTTAGTGTAAGCTTCACGCCGCTGCCTCATTACCCTTGGGGACAGAGCTCGCTCTACCTATCGGGATAGGAGGGCGGTTGGACCACAGAGTCGGTACGTACGTTATGGCGAAAAGAGTACTACTTACACCCTCCAGGGATCAAACTCCGTCCGTCCAGCCCAAGTTCACCGCTATACCCACTGAGCTATCTTAGCTCATGGATATATGTGGACAAGAGGCAAATACTAAAGAATGGGCTTCAATTGTAAAGCAGGTCAAGGTTCTTAGAGGAACACAGAGAAAATGAACAAGTAAACAAGTAAATACTTNGGTGTATAACACACAGAGATATTGGGTTTTCGGACTTTATCCATCGTCCTGGTTTTTAAGATAACTAATAAAAACACGACGTTTAGGAAACTGGATCTGTTTCCGTCCTCAGGTGGGGGAAAAATACCTATTCTGTTGGGTCCCTTAGAAAGAGCTAGCCTCAACCACTGGACCACTGGACCTGAGGACGGAAACAGATCCAGTTTCCTAAACGTCGTGTTTTTATTAGTTATCTTAAAAACCAGGACGATGGATAAAGTCCGAAAACCCAATATCTCTGTGTGTTATACACCATCGTCAGAATCCTACAGTAACTACAAGTAAATACTTTGTCAGATATGAAAAATTCGTTATGTAATTAAAGCTACAAAGAACAAATTTTCGTTAGAAAAATTTTGGAAGCTGGACTTGAAATGGGAAACACCAGCTGAGAATGACTAGCAGTGTAACCCGTATTGCGAATGCTGACATGTAGACAAATTGCCAGGTAACAGTTTTGTAAACAGGCAAAAGTACAACAGCCGTTGCTACGTAACAGCTCTGTGGACACGTTGATTCCCCGGCAAGGAGAGAACACGAAATAATGGAAGAGAGATTTTCTGTGAGGTACGTGATGGGACGCCGATTGCGGTGGCCTCGCAGTCTAAGGCATTAATTGTCTTCGCTCGCTCGAAAGCTGGGATCGTGGGCTCGAATCCCACTCGAGGCATGGATGTCTGTGTGCGTTTATTCTGTTTGTGTTGTTCTGTTAGTAGGTAGCGGCCTTGCGACAGCTGATCCCATTTCCAATGAGTCCTACCGAAAGTGTATATATTAAGAAACTGGAAAAGCTGCTAAGGTCCACAAGGACAATAGAGCCAGAGAAGTGAAGGAGCTATGTAACAAGGATTAAGTGAGAAGCTTATAGCTGAGAGCGTCGGCAGTTGGGGAACCCAGAGGAAAGGAGAACATCCGCTGTTGGAAGCCGCTACCAAGTAACGGCTAGTGAATACTGAGAAGTATTCATGTGTGTTTTAGTTACAGTGATGTTTGGGGTGCGTAACTGAGAGAGACTGTCGTAGTTATTTATAGTTACGAGTGTAAGGGCAAAATCATGATACGTTAAGTTAGGAAACAGATGTTTTGAAAATGTGGCACAGTTCAGATATTTGGGGAACAACGATAACAGATCGAAACCTGATTCAGGAGGAAATTAGGAGGCGATTGAACTCTGGTAATGCTTGCTACCATTCAGTCCAGAACCTTTTGTCTTCTCGTCTGCTGTCCAAAAACATAAAAATTAGAATATACAAAACTATAATTTTGCCTGTGGTTCTGTATGGGTGTGAAACTTGGTCTCTGACATTAAGGCAGGAACATAGACTGAGGGTGTTTGAGAACAGGGTGCTGAGGAGAATATTTGGACCGAAAAGTGATGAAGTGACAGGAGGTTGGAGAAAACTGCATAATGAGGAGCTTCATAATTTGTACTCTTCTCCAAGTATAATTAGAACGATCAAGTCAAGGAGGATGAGGTGGGCAGGTCGTGTAGCACGAATGGGGGAGACGAGGAATGCGTATAGGATATTGGTGGGAAAGCCAGAAGGAAAGAGACCACAAGGAAGACCAAGGCGTAGGTGGGTGGGCAATATTAGAATGGATCTTAGAGGGATAGGATGGGATGGTATGGATTGGATTGATCTGACTCAGAATAGGGACCAGTGGAGGGCTCTTGTGAACAGGGTAATGAACCTTCGGGTTCCATAAAATGCTGGAAAATTCTTGAGTAGCAGTAGAATTGGTGGCTCCTCCAGAAGAGCTCAGCTCAATGAGTAGGTAAGTAAGCGTAAGTGATTATCAATCCAAACCCCTCTATAGTCTCTCTATCACGTGAAAATACGTAAAGATACTAGATTCCTTCTCTTGTTTCAACACTCTTTCACCTGCAGAAGTGACGATGAATACGATTTCTTAGCACAGGAAGTATTACCGTAGAGGTTTAGTTCTGAAGATGGCGTTAATTAAGAGAGATGGAGAAGCTATGGCCGGTGCCGAACACATGTCCTGAGGAGCCCGGTGTAAGGAACAGGTGAGCAGGATGATCCGACAGAAACCGGAAATGGCTGCATGAGCTACAACTTGCGCTGTCAAGCGACTCAACCACTGAGTTTCAACCCCCCCCCCCAAACACTTTCGATTTCAGGTGCAGAAAACTAATGCTCAAGAACATACATTATTTTACATGTGACGTCACAGCATAGGACCAGGGAGTCAAACTCCGGCAAACCAAAGTACAGATTTTAAAGAATCCAATCAGGTATATTTTTGGGTTAACTGCCATCCATTTTTTTAAGATACTATCTCGTGTTTGGATTGCTAATCGGATTGACTGGACACTTACACACGTAACTACAGCACACATATAGTTTTCTCAATCTTCAATGGCCGTTACTTTGTAGTGGCTTCCAACAACGGTTTTACCCCTTCCTCTGGATTCCCGTACTCTTCCCGACTTCACGTTTCTCACAACTGTACTGAACTGCTAGTCCTCGTTGTACAGCCACTTCTCTGATCGCAAAGAAAACGTCCTTTCATTGCGTTTTCTCTCGGTGTCTGGAAAGACACTTTGTCCACAAAGCTGTTCCCCAGCAACGGCTGTTGTACTGTCCTTCTGTTTACATACCTGTGATTTGGTAATGGGTCTACATATCACAATATATTTTAATATTGTACTCTAAGTGATTCATTTCCTACGGGGTTCCTTACAAATGTTTTAAACCTATATTTCCTTTTTCCGCAGCGAGTGCTGTATGCCACATTCAAGCCTACTTTATCCATTTGATGACAATAATATTTACGAGAAATGATCTACTTAAATATTAGAAAATGATTGCATGATATCTACATGAACAATTTTAATATTATGATGTGTAGACCCATTGCCAAGTAAGAGCTGTGCAAACAGGTGGCAGGGCAACGTCCGTTGCTAAGGAATAGCTCTGTGAACACGTTTCCCCAGTAACGAGACAACACACAATAATGGAAGAGACAATTTCTATGCGTCCTGTTTCGGGTCTATAAAACGAAGACTAGTAGTTCAGCTGAAAATAATCTCTGGTCGTGAATCTCAAGGGGCTTGGCCCCAGGACGAACTGATTGGCAGTAAACCGCCAGTAGTAAGAGTAGCTCTGTCTCTGTCAGTTGAGAGTTACAGTTGTGAGAAGTGAAAAGCTGGTAGCTGAGGTCGTGGACAGTTCGGGAACCCAGAGGAAGAGGAACGCCAGCTGTTGGAAGCCGCTACCAAGTAACGGCAAGCGAAGATTAAGAAGACTGTATGTGTGCTGTAGTTACACTCACATTTGGGGTGTGTACCTCAGTGAGACGTTACGTTCTATAAGTGTCCAATAAATCCAGTTACTACTCCAAGCCTCGTCTCTAGTCACACTTATCACGTGACAATATAAAACTTATTGCATTATTTTTACAAAGGAACCAGTAATGACTCTCATAATTAGAATCCATTGTTCCCAAATATGTTCCCCTATTTCTCACTTTAATATCGGTCTTAATCTGACTAATTCTGCTAGAAGGAAAAAATTAGAAAGGAAAGACGAGAGGAGGAGGGTTTGTAATAAAACAGTCGTAAAGTTACTGTTGCTGCCATCTGCCGACTCTTACCACTAACAACGAATACGGGGTGGTGGGGAGAGATCCTACACCTTGCGTCTTGGCTAACAAAAAAGCTTACACAAATGAGATTTTAAAGGCAAATGATAAAGAGATTGAGTTGCGACAGAGACTTTCTGGGACTTCTCTCTTAGAAGCACCTTGACTTGCTCGGTCGCTGCCCTCGAGCAGCCTACGGTGGCTCCCTCGCCACACACCGACACCAAGAAGCAAGTGTGTGAAGGAGATGACCTACTCCAGCTGTTCCGCAAGTTTCTCAAAACGTGCTAAGTAAAATAAAAATAAATTTCCCTGTGCTTAATTAATTAAACAACACGTCTTGTCCACGTATAAACAAATGGAAGTACATATTCATTGTGTCTTACCTTTCGGTACTGCGACTGGTCTGCTTTACGCCCCGGCCGCCTTACCCCCGGTACCATGTACAGAGGTGCCTGGGTAGGCCTCATAGCCGGTCTGACGTCGGTGCTGAGTACAAGAATTTCTTCCCCAGCACGAAAATGATCCTTGATTTTCCGGTAGCCCAGACAGTTTGTTATTTCTAATACTGAGATATTCCGGCTACTTTTATATTGTACACTAACACAAAATTTTATGTCAATTTTTAAATGATATTCTCCTTATAGTAATATGAGTTATAACATGGCGGAGGCTCGCAGGTGAGATCAACGTTTCGGAAGTACATACTGTCTCCATCTTCAGAAAATTTCACAATAATTGGAAAAGAATTTGAATTAATTTTGAAAGATTGTTGAAGGCCTATAATTCGTAAGACATGAAGGAAAAAAGTATTATGACACCAAAAATTTACCATGAAGAGGTTCATAATTCGTAAACTTCACCTTTAGAACAATCGAGTAAAGGAGGAACTCATATACACATACCTATCATACCTAAGAGAAAAAGAGATCCCGGGTCTGGTCAAGTGGGATTTGTGGTGGACAAAGTGGCTCTCCGAGTACTTCGGTTTCCCCTGCCAATCTTCATTCCACCAATTGCTCCACAATCACCTTCACCTATCATCTGGGCTGGTACAATAGGCCAGAAGTGGCCGCAGTACAAGGGACTTAGTCCTACCCCACTACCAGTAAAAGAAAAAAAAAAAAAGAAAGAGAAATGCACACAGAAATTTAGCCTGAAAAGCCGATTAAAACGACCTCTTGGGAGACTAAGATATGGGCATAGATGGAAGGGCAATATTGCCATGTATATGGGGGTGTACTATAGATGGGGTTTGAGCACGTGAATAGATTTGTTGGCCACGTTCCAGGACTCGGAACTACAAGCACTTACAAGGCTATCGCTGATCTACACAAATCAATGGAACACACGCTAGTCTACTCAGACTGCAGTGTTTTCATTAGTCGTTGCTTGCTGACAGCTCTTAACAATGGAGATTCTTCAGCTTCTGTGTTCACTTCGTTACTATCCGGCGTATATCTCACAAATGAACTGCCAATTATGGCGCAATCTCTTCTCAGCCTCTCTTGTAGAACTCCCAACTGACTGGTTCGCCCCAGTTGTCTTCCTTATAATCCCTTTGCACGGACCGAGTAGAGAACGTCGATTCCAACAGTAACTGAACTGTTGTAGAGACGTGTTTACCGCGTCGCTGTATAGCAACGGCTATTGTCTCCATGTTTCGTTCGAGGTCTTTACTTAGCAACGGATCTATGCGCCACAATATTAAAAGTACCATAGCTCAGTCGGTATAGAGATGGGCTAAGGGTTGGATTTCCGAGGAATTTAGTTTCGGTTCCCGGGAGGGGCAGAGAGTGCTCTCTCCTCTAGAGCGTCTAGGCCGGTTACGGAGCTCATCTAACATTCTGGCTAATGAGGACCGTCCGTGAAATGAAGCTGACCACTCACTTCCATCTACCATCGAAGTTAGGAATACTTTGAGCTATGCCTTTTTTCCCCCACACGTTATCATGGCGTAGTGCCTAATTAAGCACAGGGATAAGTTTATACTTTTACCATATAAATATAAGGTATGAGGGTCTGGGCTGGATTCATGTGGCTCAGGATAGATAGGTACCGGTGGTGTGCCCTTAGGAAAAGCGGCAATAAACCTCTGAGGCCTATGAATGATGTCAAATTACGTTTTATCCACTCCCGGAAAAGTTTCCCATGTTCATTGACCCTATTTCCCCGATGATTAATCCCGTTTTCAGTAATTATAATATAATTCCCCTTGCTGAATACCCCTGTACCTCATTTTACATACCCTTATGTCCGACGTTGAATATTTCTTCCCCATATTGAGTATCCCAGTCCTTCACGTTGAAGAGCCCTGTTCCCCATACCCGGTGACCGCAACGCACGCGTGTCAGCTTCTCTCGTTGCATTCGGCCTCCCAACACGAGCTGTATGCTGTTCTGTGAACAGACGACACTTGACAGCCTAAAGGCCGATGTGGTGTATACCACCCGCAGAGCATGTTCTGTAATTAACCTGCCAAACAACTGACTGGTTTTTAGGCCCTCTATCAGCACTTTGCAGCCGGTCACGGTAGCCGAGCGGTCTAAGGCATGCACTGCCTTCGCTCGCTCGGAAGCCGGGATCGTGGGTTCGAATCCCACTCAGGGCATGGATGTTAGTGTGCGTTTTTCTGTGTTTGTCTACAGGTAGAGGCCTTGCGACGAGCTGATCACTCGCCCAAGGAGTCCTACCGAATGTGTAAGATCTAGTAAACCGAAGTGAAACGGAGAGTTTCATGGAGGTAGGCCTAGGCCCAAATTGGGGCTGTAGCGCCACAGAAAAAAAAATCAGCACTTTGCATGTTACTTACAGAAGAAATCGACTTCCTGGTCTTGATTTACTAAATTTTTTAAGAATTAAAAGAAATGTAATTGACCAAGAGTTAGAACTTTGTAGGATTTGAGGTTCTGAAGCCGGTGGTTATGAAGAGTACTATCTTCTGGGATATAACTCCGGGTAGTCTGTTAAAAGTCAACTGACATTTCGAGAGGAATATGTCACCACCATCTACAGAGTCGAAGAACTTACGGTGGTTTCTTACTTAAGTTATTTTTCGATCCTGAAGATGGAGGCGACAAATTACTCCGAAACACTGGTTGAATTTCAACAGACTAGGCGGCGTTATATACCAGAAGATAAAACTCTTCATTTTCAGCCTTATATTTTCAGGTTTTTTAAAGAGAGAAATGATGAGTTACCACGGAAACAGAACAATAGATTCAACGTGTTCAGTAACAAAATTTCTGGAAGGAAACAGCAACAAGCTTTAGTTTATGCGATATGAATATAAAGGGTAAAGGTAAAGGTATCCCTCTGAAATGCCGTGGAGGCCCACAGGGTTGCCAGACGCCGAATTCTAACATTTTCTGGACAATCGGCTCACATTTGGCGGTAAGGTTGTCAATCTTACGCGCCGGCCGCAATTACACCCCACGAAGATGCCTGGTACTCATTTCTGTTAGAGACTGAGTTGACTCCAGGGCCATGGTGCGGCTGGTAGGATTAGGTCATTAGAAAAATCAAATGACCTCATCGGGAATCTTGTTTTCTCTTAGCGGCAGGTTTATGTGAATAAGTATTCTTAATTTAGTAGTTCTATAGTTTAAAGATTCCGAATTCGCAAAATTTGTAAGATAGGACATGTAAATTTCACAACGTAGCCATGCTTGTAATTTCTCACACACAATGAAGCCATAAATAAGAAAACGGAAGGCTAATTGGATTGGCCATATCTTACGCGGTAACTGCCTTCTAAAAAAGTTATTGAAGGAAAGATAGAGGGACGGATAGAAGTGACAAGAAAATGAGTAAGAATACGTAAGAAGATGCTGGATGACCTTGGGGACAGAAGAAGATATTCTCATTTGAAGTAGAAAGCTCTAGATCGCATTAATTGGAGAAACTGTTTTGGAAGAGACTGTGGACCTGTCGTCTGACAGATTACTGATGAATGGATGAAAGAAGCCATAAAGAATTTGTAGGTATGTACCGTCGATTTTCCTGCCATAGTTCAGTCCTCTAGCTTCTATCGCAATGAAAGGGACGTACATGTATTCGAGCACTCATCCTGTTCTTTTACATTCTATAAAAGCAGCAGCATTAATGAGATTAATTAATTAATTAGTCTTATATAATCTCCATGCTGTCTGTGAATCCCCCATATCAATTTTGAATGGCTGAACCAATTTTTATGAAACTTTATATATATATCATGGCACCTGAGCCCATCTCAATGGCGTTTTTCATGAAATCCTTCCATCAGTTTGTGTGTCTATATTTTTATCTCCTTTTGTTGCTAGGCAACGGCTCGGTAAGAAAGTGTCCGAGGCAATGAACACTAGCAACAATATAAGAATTATCGGAGGCGTTGTTTGCTATGAGTTCCCTGCCGTATCACAGGAAAGTAGGTGATTAATAATTCCCAGAACTTCTTGTTTAATCATTAAATATATACAGACGGACAGACACACAGCAAACATTTATATATGGACAGACATACAGACAGTACGAAGCAAATATGAACCCTTTTTGCAATTTCAGTTGCGGAATCTTCAAATATCATCCTGAAGATAGATAAACTGTTCCATTTTTAGTGACGATGGCTGTACGGAGGGGATAGGTGGTGTCAGTGACAATACTCGTATGCCAGGGCCCGTTCACTGTCTGAATCTTCTCCCCATATGTAACTGGTTTCCTATCCAAACACACAGCAGGTGCTGCCTCGTTGTTAGCCGGTTTAGCGCCGTCTGCCAACGCAAGTGGTACTGTTACCGAACAGTTTCCACGGCAACGCCTTTACCCAGCTATATATTTGTTTAATTTAGGCCGTTGATAAACAAATCAAGTTAAATTAGGCTACTTACAACAATGGGAAGAGTAAATATAAGGGGAACTTAACTGTAAGCAAGTAAAGTTAATTAAGTCATTCATATGTTATTTCAAGGCAGTGGATGCCTTTAATGTTATGAGTTACTTAAAATTAGGTAAAATTAAGGAAAAGTCCATCTCTAATATGCAAGCAAAGTTGCATTTGTCCCTGTGCTTAATTAATTAAGAACCACGCCGTGAAGATAGATTAAGGAGTGGAGGTACAACTCCACCATACTTGATCTTGGCACTGAAAGGAGGAGAGTGGTCACCTTTCCGCCACAGCCGCTTTATCCCTGACGAAAGAGCCCCTGATACCAGTTGGATATGGAGCCTGCGTGGGCCCCAGAGCCGGTCTGGATGGCGTGGCGTAGAGAAAAATGTCTTGCCCCTGTCGTGAGTCGAAACCCGGTAGTTCAACCCGTAGTCCACTGCTTTAACGACTGAGCTACCGCGACTCACAAATACAAATCTATATCATTAAATAGGTCCTTTTCTTATTCTTTCTCCTTTAACATCTTCGTCCTTCACCGATTAGACTGTCTGCTTGTGTCCATTCAGAATTAATTAATTATGAAATTACGAATCTTACGGGCAGTCCGTAGGACTCCTTGGACAGGGGATCGGCCACCTACATAGGACATCATAAATGCATAACAAACTCAGACAGACATCCACGCCTCCAGTGGAATTCCAAACCATTCTGAATTGTCGAAGACATTTTTTACCTCAGACCGAGCGGACAGTGTGATCGTAATTATCAAGTCTTAAATCATTTGATTAAGTCTTAAAATTTAAATTCCTTAGAACGAAAGTAACAGCCGGAAATGTGGCTTATTTCTAAATTAAAGAAAGAGATGAAGTTGTGTGCTTAATTAAGCACTAAGCCTTGAAAACGTGTGGGATTGTGGCGGTATATCAAACGTTTCTGTCGAATCTCGGTACGCGAACCGACGGGAAAGCCAGAGGACACGGGAGTGGAAGGAGCTGGTATGAGAACCAATGATTTGTTATAATGCAATGCGATCAACCAATCACAACGCGTCTCTTATCAGTGTAGGGTGGGCCCAAATGTCAAGCATTCTGGTTGGATATTGCTCAGAATTGATAAAGAAGAAGCAACTTAATGACCCGAAAGCAAAAATGGAAACAAATGGCACGAGAGAAGAAAAAATAAACTAAAGAAACAAAAAAGGCGAGGTAAAAAAATGATCAAGATAGCTTCCATCTACATCCATTCCAAACTCATTAATCGATGAGTATCGTAACATCAAAGATCTCGGTTTCGATTCCCGATGAAGTTATTGGATTTTTCATTTGATCCATCCAGCCAACTATGGCCCAGGGGTTGACTCAGCCTCAAACAGAAATGAGTACTAGGAATCTTCCTGGGGGTAAAGAGCGGCCTGTCGGCGCGTAAGGCTGACGACCTCACCGCCATCTGTGAGCCGATTTTATAGAAAATGTGGGAGCCTCGACGTCTCAGAAACCTATGGGCCCCCAGGCCTCTCACGAGGATAGCTTCATCTTTATATATAATTATTTACATAAATTTTACCCTGTGTCTAATTAAGAATGACATAACAAAACATGAGAAAGTAAAGATTTTTTTATTGCTAGTGGGGTGGGACTAAGCCCCTTGTACTGCTGCCACTTCTGGCCTATTGTACCAGCCCCAGATGATAGGCGAGGATGATTATGGAGCAATTGGTGGAATGAACGTTGGCAGGGGAAACCGAAGTACTCGGGAGAAAACCTGCCCCAGCGCCACTTTGTCCACCACAAATCCCACTTGACCAGACCTGGGAAGCCAGCGACTAACCGCTTGAGCTATGGCGAGGTCTACGTAAAGATATAAATATCGGTATTATATTTAAGCATCCTGTTGCACTCTATACGATAAATGACACGTAGTAAAGAATAGCAGCGGCACGCACACAGGAAGACTATACAGAATAACACCTGTACAGTGTGGAAACAAGAACTAGCCGCTGCAGCACTTTAGACATAGGGCGAGTAACCCTAACAATTTTAAATTTAAAATTTAGAGAAAAAAATTTTAAAGGATTTTAAAATTAGAACTAAAGATTTTATAGTGCTACTACAGGGAAATCAAAATTAACGTGTGTAACAAAAATAATCTACAAACCAGACAGATATCAACGAAGTAGATGTTGATAATAACAAGGAAAGGAACAATGTGTTTTTAAATGTTAAATTTTAAACTAAGTGCAGTGTAACAGCAACGTGAGTGTATACACCTGATGATGGCCGTTTGAGGCCGAAACATGTAGTGTAAAGGAGAGCAAGATCAAGGACATATAATATATTGTTTGCACTTGGGACGGAGTTTACATCATTTATTATAAATATCGGTATTCCTACTCTCGGCATTAAATGGACGGATATCTGCTTCAGACACCCAAACCGCTTCACTTCCGGCAAAGATCCGCAGGAGACTAAATGGGACCTAGAGCTGTTCTGGAAGCTGTGGAAAAGAGAAAACTTGTAGCCTTTGAGGATACCATAAAAAAGAGTTTTTTGCTCCTCCATGGAAACGAACACTAATTTCTCTAGATTCTAAAGCTATCTGCTGTTGGTGTGTAACATAGAGAATTACTGGGGTTTTCAGTCTTTGTCAAGTCCAATAAGGTCCAGCGGTTGAGTTAGCTCTTTCTAACGGACAGTCCCATCCATTCTTATCCAGTTTCGGAAATGCTGTGGTCTTTCGTGTTTCTTAGAGCCTTGGACGATGGAGTCAGTAATTCCGATTTGTCTGCCTCAAAGCCAGCAGCTAAGTCGTTACACCGACTGAGCTGCTGAGGCTACTTTCAGGAAGGACATAAGGGCGCACAGTGTTCTAACCAGAATGGTTGCAGCAGTTGCTCTCTTTGTTATCAGTTATAATAAGGGAATCCGAGAATCATAAGCCTTCATCCTCAGTGACAACTGAAATATTTGTGGTTCGTTGGCATACTATATTGTTCCTCCACAATAATCGAAACAGTCTATTTTAAAAGTTTCCTTTGGAGCTGTTTCTAACAACATTCTTTCATTTTCCCATATATGGCCCAGCCAGATGGCCAGCTTAACTTTTCCTGGTAGGTTTCGATGTCAACCACCTGCTACTGTGCGCTGTTCTTAAGTACAGTAAGAACAGTATTCCGAACTAACAAGGTTATTGTAGTGGAAGCGAATGCCAAAACCTTCGCTAAATAGATATGCCAAACGTCACTTTCAAGTTGAGAACAACTTTGCTTAGTGTTCTAAAAGTCTTGGATTCAAAACTCGGCCAGAAAACCTTATATTCTGACTAAGGCTTTTCTTGGTTTCTCTCAGTCCTTCCAGAAAACTATCGGGATAATATTGAGGACAGTCAGTAAGTAGGTCACAAATGGAAGTGAAACAGCTGTAATGAACGTAATAGATTTGCTAAGTGTATCACTATGTAGCAGCACAGTCGAGCTTCATGAGAGTCTAGGTCGCAGACGCGCATGCCTCTATTCAGAGGGTGGTTTCAGTAGTCAAAATGGCGCCCGTGCTTGAGAATGTACCATCGAAGAGCAGGGTTTTGTTGTGCGTTTTTGTGGGTAAAGACTCAATGCAAAGGATATTCATAAAGAAATATTTCTTGTTTTACTTTGGGAAGTGTTTGTCGCGTAAAGCGGTTCACAGCTGGGTGGCAAACGTTCCGCTGATGATGGAGAGGTTGAAAGGGAGGTGCGAAGGTGGCTGAGACCACAGTCAAAAGGCTCCAGTGCTGCGGATTTCGACGCACTGGTAAAGAGATGGGACAAATACGTATATGTCAATGTTGGCGGAGAACATGTCGAGAAAAAAAGTTTTTTTTTTCCAGTTTTAAATGTCACACGTTTTACGTTTTATGTCCTTTTTTTACCTATTTACTGACTCTCTATCACACGTTTAATTAGTCAATCTCCGCTTCTTTCCACATCCTTCTCATTCATTATTCGCTAGTCATTCTAACATTCTACTCTACATAATCTGGTCAAAATTATGAGGAAAACTTTGATAAGCAAATTGTGACTCTTGAGCAGGTGACACCCCTGTTTCATACCCTGGGGTTCCCCCAATCAGATCTGGGCTCTGAAATCGGACACTGTGACGATGTTTTAAGACTTTTCTAAGTGTAGGCAAATTCCAGAAAAACAAATTAAATGCAAGTTTCGCGATACTTTAGTCGTCTTGACACTGTACATGCAATGTCTAGCTTAGAAACACAAATTGTGTGCCCAAAATATTTGATGCTCAATAACACAGATAACCAAGAAGTTTTGAGAAGAACTATAACCTACGTTCCATTGATACCACACGGAGCGCATAGAAAGCGACGCCTCCAACAATTCTTCTTTGCCACGGAAACACGACTACCGAACCATTGGCTAGCAACAATATGGGGATACAACTACAGACACAAAGACTTATGGGAGGGATCTATGAAGTACGCCATTGAGATTGGCTCAAGTATCAAGTTTCGTAACGATTGGTTCGGGCATTCGTAATAATAGGGGGGGGGGGATTCGGAGATAAACCTAAAACACAAAGATCTTATATACCTGCTTTCATTTTTCAAAATAAGTAAAGTTGGCTAAATAATACAGACACACATCTTGCTGTTTCCGAATCTCATCTTATATACCATGATTATGAAAAAAGCCGGAAGACATACGCAGGTTACATTAGGATTGACAGTGACCGTGTAAAACAGTTTCACCATAACAATCCATTAGCTTCACAACTGAGTATTGAATTTCCTGTAACCCTACTCCTCGTAGTTTCAACTTCATAATCTAATTCTGAAAATAAGTATTTTCTTTGCAGGGCGCACGAGGGGACCTGTTACCTAGCTTTACGCCAGTCACGTGACAGACTGCCGCAGATGGCATGCGCAACACCACCCTCACCTGTTTTAATTATGTAGCTCTTTATGGAGAGGGAAATGTGCTAATTAATAAAAAAGTACCCGCTCGCCTCTTCTTCTTCTTCTTCTTCTTTTTTTCTTGGCACTACAGCCCCAGTGGGCCTACGCCTACCTCCATGAACTTCTCCGTTCACTTCGGTTTTTCTAGATCTTAGACATTCGGTAGGACTCCTTGGGCGGGTGATCAGCTCGTCGCAAGGCCTCTACCTGTACACAAACACAGAAAAGCGAACACAAACAGCCATGCCCTGAGTGGGATTCGAACCCACGATCCCGGCTTCCGAGCGAGCGGAGACAGTACACGCCTTAGACCGCTCAGCTACCGTGACTGGCCGCCTCTTCTTTACAGGAGACTAATTTTATTATTCTTCGACCTGCCTGTAGAAAGTTTCCATTTCTATCCGTGCATTGTTATCTCCAAAGGACAGAGCTAAAGAAAGCACGTGTGGTTAATGTTTTAGCGCGGTTCTTTACTTCCTTATTAACTAAAAGAAAGGACAAAAGCCGGAATAGCTCAGTCAGTATAGTTAGTAAACCACAAGTTGACTGATCTCAGATCCAGGCGTAATTCCGGTATTGATACAGATTTACCCTTCTCAACAGCATCTAGCCGGCTCTGTATTCGCCCAGTCACACATCGAATGGTGCAAATGGTCTGGCTTTGAAGCAGATCACTCACCTCCATCCAGTTCAGAGGATAAGAATGTGAGGTTTTATACCTCCACTACTCACACCTTTTCATATCGTTGTGCTTAATTCAGCACAAGGACTTGATATTAACATTATCACGTGATGAAGTGACTATAGTTGATCGGATTTATTGAACTCTTTGATACAGTGCGTGATTACGCTTTACAATTTACTATTACACACACACTAGTGTCCACAGTCACGTCTCCATTGTCGTTGCTTGGTAGCGGCTTTCAACGTTGGAGATTCTCCTTCCTCTGAGTTGCCGAACTATGCCCGGTCTCAGCTACCAGCTTCTAACAGCAACAGCTCACAACCGCTGAGCCCCAGTGGTTATCTAACTCACTGCAACTCCTAATTTGTCCTGCTTATAATATCTCGGCACGGACCGCATAAAAACACAGTTCCTCGATTGAAGCGTCATTTTTGCCGCGGAAACATGTTTGTTTGCCGAGTCGTTGCTTAGCTACGGACGTTGTCTTTGCCTAGCAATGGGTCTACATGTCAAAATATTTACCAAAGAAAACAGAAATGAAGTTAATGTTGAAGGCAAGAAAAGCGGAGATTAAGGAAAGAGGGAGCCGGTATAGCGCAGTCGGTATAGCGACAGGCTACGGGCAGGATGACCGAGGGGTCGGAGTTCGAGTTCCAGTAGGTTCAAGAATTTTCTATTCTCTACGTTGTCCAGATCGACTCGGGGTCCACCCAAACCCCTATCAAATGGAAACCAGGGACTCTTTACCCTGGAGTAAAGCGGAAGGGGCGTGAAACTAACCACTCTCCTCAAGCTTGTGCTGCGGTCAAGAAAATATAGATCTATACATCCACTCCCCCAAAAGTCTTCATAGCGTAGTGCTTAATTAGCTAAGCACAGGGAAGAAATGTTTACGAAAGAACTGTAATGAGGAGTACAAATTGAAAATGAAGAAGAAGAAGAAGAAGACGACGACGACGAAAAGAGAATGACGGGGCAGAAACAAAGAAGGAATTGCCAAGTACGAGGATGCAAGAAATTCCTGCCACTTTCCAGTGGCTCCGCAACATTTTACTGGAGAAACTGAGAGCAAGGAAGAATTAATTGTCAGGATATTTTACCTTCGATTCAAGAGTAGACATACTGCATTCAAAGAGCTGATTCCTGCATAGCGAAGTTCAGTTTATTTACAGTAGAATCGTAAGAAATTCTATAGTCACTAACTTGTAATGAAATAAATGTAAATTTGTCCCTATGCTTCATTAAGCATCAGACCATCTTCATGGGGAATATGAGGTATAAATCCACGTATTCTTGACCTCGGCAATATATGATGGTGAGTGGTCAGCTTCACGCCCCGGCCGCTTCACCCACATGGGAAAAAGGTCCCGGTACCGATCGGATAGGAGGTTAGGTGAGCCTCAGAGCCGGTTTGGACGCTGTGCAGGAAAGTCTTAAGCCTCTGCTGAGTTTCGAATCTCGATTAGTCGGTTTTCCAGAGTGTAAACTACTCGATATAAAGAACTGAAACGTCGGAGTTTCACGTTGTTTTGGTTAAACGCAAAACAATGCACGCATTAAATTTTCCAACACAAAGATGTTTCGTATTGCGCATTAAGTTGAAGATAAGAGAGTGTGTGAGTGTGTGAGTATGGGAAAGATAAATGCACATAAGCATTGAAAGTACACTCCCAGGAGAAGTACTGTCTGCAGCTAGTGAATAGGGCTACCGTTGTGTTGGGCAATACGTTTCCATATTTACCGAGCACTCCACACTTTATCTGTCAAGTTGGAAATGCAACAGCTGCACAATTTGAATACTTTGATCTCAGCTCAGAAATGTCGTTACATCTGCGCCGAAATAGAATTCTGTAAAAAGTTTCGTAAGCGTCAGGTTTATCATTGTTATTACGGAACTTCGAGTTGCCGTAGCAACGAATTACCGGGTTTTAAAGCTCTTCGTGAATGCAAGTTATGTAGCAAGTCACGACCGATTGGGGAATATCCGTTTCAGTGTACGAGGTATTTGTATTTGTATTTGTAATATTCCCACGTGTATGAGTGACTGTATATGGGTTCTGGATTGATAATTGGATTTATTGAACAATTACAGAGCTATCGCTATTTCACAACTCTACAATTCACCACAGCACGCACTAAGTCTTCTCAGTCTGCTGTATCTTCACCGGTTGTCGTCTGGTAACGGCTTCCAACGCCGTAGCTTCCTCAGCCGACGACTGTCTTCCAAATAACAACATTCTGGACTCGTCCTCCTTGTAACACCTTCGTACGGACCGCATATAAAACACTTCTCCCAACATTTCTTCTATTGCTGCGTCACGTAGCTTTCGCATGGACCGCGTAGAAAACACTGCTTTCCAGTTACTTCAATGGTGCTTGTGCTCATTACTTAACAACGGCCATTACTTAGCAACGGGTATACATGCTGCAATATTTTGATTTGGATATGTAAAGTGTAATATGATATATAAAGAAGACGGTTTTACTGTTAGGTATTTTTACGTGTTATTCTTGGGAGATGGCTTTAAACGTTGGGTTCGATATAACATTCGATAACATGTGGGACTGGAGAAAGCAAGGGAAGGTTAATAGCACAAATGTTTCCATGATAATTAATGAGAAAATTATAACATAAATTGAATTCTCATAGGGTGTTTTACAAGTTTGCTTTAAGCAAATAAAGATTCAATGAGTGATTCACATTCGCTTGGAAACTAAAATATTTTCCAGAACATTCTTATATTTTTTATTCCAGCCGTGACATTTCTTGTTTTGGAGATGACAGTTTCGAAATTTTGGCTTGAACACCAATTATCCTGAGTGAGGTAGCCTTGCTTCTCCACATTCCCTTCGGGCGAATGACACCTTGAAACAGGTCCGGTTGCTTCCTTCCGATGAATCATTCATCATTTCAACAATTGCCACTGTAACCCCCAAAGAAGTTTTCTTTAAACAAATACCCTCCCTCCTGCATCCCTCTAACAGAATAACTTAGACCTGTTCTATTATGTACAAAGTACACCGAGTCAGACTTACGTAATTCCTCGAATTTCATGTGCAGACCTGTCGAAATTGGCAGAGGCAGGAATCTGGAAGGAGAGAAAATCGTACTCAGTACATTTAAAACTATGCATCTATGAATATGCATACAGTTATCTGTGAAGCCACTGATTCAACCATACTGACACTTGAAGGATTATTGAGTGCTTATTTAGCGATGTTGTTAGTAGTTCAATCTATAGGCCTATAGCGTTCGTGTCGGAGCGACTAGTGAATGAATTGAAGAGGATCAGGAAGGAAACAGTCGTGACCAAATTTGAGGTGTTTTCTCGGTATTTGCCTGAAGGGTCTTAATGAAATCTGAAACAGAACACAAGGTATCGTGACTGGGATTCGAAGGGATTCCATTCCAAATAGAAGTCAGAACAATGTTATATTTAAGCATCCTGTTACACTCTACACAATGTATGACACAAACTCCGTCATAAGTGCAAGAATTTATTGTAGTTCTTTTGTCTTCTTTTCTTCTACACTACATGTTTCGGCTGTAAATGGCCATCATCAGGTGCATTTCTCTCGCGTAGCTGTTTTGAATTTTAAATTTTAAAATTAAAAAAAAAAATTTAAAATGAAGATTTTAACAATACCAGAATTCAAAAATCAAATTGACGTATGTAAATTAACAAAGATTTTATACATATCTGACAAATACCAGTAAGGGGATTCTGATATATTGGGACCTATTAACAACGGAGAAATGAACAATTAAGAAAGCTGGTGTTTTTAAATTTTAAATTACGTGCAGTATTAACAGCTATGTGAGAGAAATACACCTGATGATGGCCATCTACGGCCGAAACAGTAATGTAGAAGAAAAGAAGACAAAAGAACTGCAATAAATTGTTGCACTTAGGACGGAGTTTGTGTCATACAAGTCAGAACCATTACCAGTTGAGCCAACTATCTTGGTGATACAACGTGTTGATTATCAGGTCAGAAGGCGCAGGGGGAGAGAAGAGACTGGAGAAGATTATGCTTCGTGTGGGGTTTCGTTAAGATGCACGTGTCACCAAATGTGATCACACCAAAGAGAAATGAGACTGGGAGGGAACATACTCGTAACAAACATGGGGGACATGAGATATGCACACAAAAATTTAATGCGGATTTCATATAAACAGTGTGTATACAAGATTCCAGTTCAGGATGGAGACATAATGGGGAGACAGATCTTGGATCAGCTAAGAGACTAACAGCTTAACAAGCTTCTGTTCTAAAGAGCTACGAGGGAGAATCAGTAAATGACTCACAAACGGAAGCAAAACAGCTGTTAAGGGGCCCATACACGTACGAGTCTGGCTCGCGAGTCCGACTTGGCTCGGGTTCCAATGAGCCAAACTCGTCCGTGTGTTGGTCGCAAAGTTGAGAGTCAGCTCATGCGTTTGTAGTGAAATTAATCCGAGCCCAGCTCTCCAGTCAAGCTCGCCGAGCCGGACTCGCGAGCCAGACTCGTACGTGTATGGGCCCCTTAATGGACGTAATAAGTTTACTATGTGTATCACTAAGTAGCGGCACAACACATCTTCATGACAGACCAGGTAGCAGACGTGCATGTGCACGTTCAGAGGCTGGTTTCAGCATTCAAAATGACGACCGTGTTTGAGGTGTATACTACTGAAGAGCAGAGTTCTGTTGTGCTTTTTTGTTTTGGCGGGCAAAAGGACTCAATGCAAATGATATTCATAAAGAAATGTTTCCTGTTTACGGTGGGAAGAGTTTGTTGTGTAATGCTTTTCACATCTGGGTGGAGAGATTTTCTCAAGGAAGAAGAGGCTGAAACGGAGTGCGGAAGCGGCTTCAATGCTTCTGGTTTCGACGCACTTGTAAAGTGTTGGTGGAGGATATGTCCAGAAATAAATGTTTTTCCCTCCAGTTTCAAGAAACAAATGACTTATATATACTCCTTCAGTTTTCTGCAATATCCTAAGAACATTCCGTATTCCTCAAACTTATTGGAACGTGCAAAGAAGAACGTGTTTCTAATTGTGCGTGTGTGTAGCAAGCGCAAAGTAATTCGTCCCTGTTCCGTATCGTGACTGAAGACAATCTGAGGCATACCATTGCGGTATAAGGAACTAATTATGATTTAAATAATTGTTCCAAGAAGCATGCTGAGTTGCTATAGAAAGGAGTCCATTGTTCATAAGAGCAGCACCAAGCCATGGTAATATTCTGCGCTACAAAGGAAGTTAGTCCTCAACAGAAATGGCCCATAATGTGATCAATGTGATGATACAGAATTGAACTTCTTAAGAGACAATTGTAGGAACCCACGGGCTTACCTTGATGGTTGTGAGGCCTCATCTTGTTTCTTCCATCCCTCTAAAAATTCGGCAAAATTCTACCAGACTATATGGAGTCATCCCACAGAATTTAATACACTCCATAATTGTCTCCGAGAGAACATCAAATCTGCTCTTAATTTCTTCGTAAATTATATTTCTTTTTCTTTATTGCTTTTCCAGAGAATTAGAAATTTGCCACATTTTAAAAGCCTCCATTAGAAATTTAACTCGATTATTCTGTCTTAATTCTGGTGACAAAACATGGATTCGAACTTACATCGGTCAACATTATCCTCGAATTTGCTAACTACCAAGTTCGTCATTTCCGGAACTGAAGCCATCACGCTTCAGCGCTCAGAACCTCCCAACAGTCTGTTGTCGTTCTTGAGTTTCGCGCCAGTACTTACGGGAAGACCCTAACAGTGAGGGCTGTCCACAACCATATTTACAGTCCCTAACGATTTAATTCATTTATGCAGGGTCTGTGTTGAAATATCATGAAGTTCCACTGTTACTAAAGAAACTCCCTGTCATTTGTGATACAAAATTTCATTATTGGGTTTACAAAATTCGACCAAAGAGCTCCAAGCTACAACAGACGAATTCAACACATGCTCTTTATACAATAAGTTACATTTTGTCTAATTAATTATTTATAGAAGGCAAGATTTTCTCACCGATCACAGTGGCCGTGAGGCCTTAGGAAAGAACTGTCTTCGCTCGCTCGAACGCTGAGGTCGTGTGTTCGAATTGCATTCATGGCATGGATGTTTGTGTGCGTTTGTTGTGTTTCTGTTGTTCTGTGTGTACGTAGCGGCCTTGTAACGGGCTGATACCCAGTTCATGGGGTCCTACCGACTGTGTATAGGATTAAGAAACTCAAATATCTGCCAAGGGCCAACAAAAGGACTGTAGAGCCATAGATAGATAGATATATAGACAGATAGACAGATATGTAAGGAAATACTCTGCTTTTGGAAACCTAATATTCGTTACCGTGTCACAAAAGACCACCAATGGACTCTAGGATTCAAAGTGTATCGTCTTTAAGAGCCGCAAGTAATTACGGTAACTTCACTGGGCGACGTCCATCAAGAGGATGACTCCTGTTTTGGATGACACATGAATATTCTGATTTATGAAAGCCGAATGTTATTCTCTCTGTTCGAAATGTCCACTGCTTCTTCTTAATATAATTTAGTGCACGCTCTCTTTACATTAAGGTTACATTTAGACATCGTCAGCTAATTAACTCGACGAGACCCACACCTTCAATAGTTCATAAATAGTATTCCAAAGGGCTCTTCTGGCGTATTGCTCCCTACCCTACCCTACCCTACTAATGTTCGGAAGTTACGTTTATCTCTCTGCACGGGACCGTGCCTAAAATATCGCGTTAGTCTACAAAATCAGTCACGTTCACCCGATATTCGGGTAACATCACGATTCCATTTACTCTTAGTTCTCCCAAGTTGTCTCTTTCTTTGGGATTCTCTTTACCAAAAGTTTGCAGAGCCGTAATCCATATGAACGACCATGTAGCGTAAGACGCAGGAATTCTTCAGACCGTTGCAACAGCTGACCATACCGCGAGCACTGATGCGAC
The DNA here is from genome assembly GCF_002891405.2 of Cryptotermes secundus. Classification (NCBI taxonomy): domain Eukaryota; kingdom Metazoa; phylum Arthropoda; class Insecta; order Blattodea; family Kalotermitidae; genus Cryptotermes; species Cryptotermes secundus. Next base: position 677,941 of record NW_019742555.1, on the reverse strand, counting down.
GCATGCGCGTATAGGGAACGTCCGGGGGAACTGCCAAGAGGCTGTTGTGGTCTGATTCAGAACGTTTCATTTTTCATGGCCAGCTCTTGTCCACTAGTAAGTATTCACCTTGACATCATATTCGAAACTACTTAACTGATATGATGTCGCAAAATAAATAAAAAATTAAACTTTTGGGAAGTAAATTATGATTATGTAGAGACAAAATAATCAGTTTAATGCATAATATCATATAAAAGAGTCGTAAGGCTCTACGCTTTCAATAGACAGGGGCTTGGTTCGAGGCCAGTTTGACTGACTTCTTTAGTGGTTTCATCAGTCTCTCCATAAAAATGCCTGAAAAGTACCTGAATTAGGCCACAACCATGTCCTTCCAAAGTCTTTCCAATTCATCAAACATTCCGCCATTAAACGCTGTACACAACCTGAATACGGACAGCGTGACAAAACAGACCACGAACCAACATCATACGATTAGCGTGTACCCTTTCTAGAACCAGATATTCACTATGGTCTGAAGGGCCGGGTTTCGGTTCCCGGAAGCGACATGTTTTTCCCTCCTCCATAACGTCCAGGCCGGCTCTGAAGCTCACCAAAGTTCATTCTTATGGTTTTGTATGACTCTGCTTGTGATCTGCACAATTCTCTTATATAATCACATACATACGGAAGGCTGAAAGCTGTGTGCAAATCGCGGACCGGTGTGCACCTTGGAAGATTTCCAGTGGTGCAGAGAAAATTATTTTGCACGTGTTGCAATTTTAAGATGACTTACTTGTCAGAGTCAGAGTCACATTGCGACTGACGGTCAGTCAGTCAGTAAGTCTTGGTGTCGAGCCCCATTTGAGACTCATGACCAGATATTAATTATTATCGTTTGACAGTTACGGTCTTGTTTCTGTAGGGTGCCTTCTCTGACGAGAGGACGGGTCAGTATTTTGTATATGCTGCTGGCTCTTGCCAGCGCAGTCTTTCTCGGGTCCGAGTCCCTTGGGACTCGCGACCATATTTTACTGTCTCAGAATTGAGACTTGAGAGAGAGAGAGAGAGAGAAAGAGAGAGATACAAACACTTACGGATCAGCTTCAGAGGGAACATCAATTCTTATTCGGAAACCACCATCACAGTAGGTGTTCTGATTGCTAAATTACATACACACATAATGCCTGGAATACACAATGTACACAATATTCAACTTTTCACAATCACAGCAGCCTTCCTGGATTAAAACTTTTAAAGTGTTTGCTAAAAACAAAGAATTAAATACTATTATTAATATAACACTAAATAATATGACTTACTTGCCTTGCGGAGTTGACTGATATAGCCTCGGAGAGGACCCAACAGAAAACATCGCTTCCAACAATTCTTCTGTTGTTATGCGACGTCATTATTGTCGGGGACCTAACAGAGTACACCGCTTCTCACAGTTCTTTTATTGTTGTTTGCATAAATGTTGCTATGTTGATATTACGTTCGTGTTCTACTGTTGCGTCACTTTATCGTGCTGTTACCTATTAACGGACGTATCTTCTGATTAAACTATTCCGGCTTTCAGTGCATATGCCACAGTATATTAAAACTGATCTACAAGAAATGTGTAGGGGGGCCCAAGTGGGCTCCTGTGAACATACTAATGAACGATTTGAGGCTTTCACGGCGGTGACTATGAAGAAAGCAGTCTTCTGGGATTTGGCGCCGTGTATATGTGGTAATGTGTCGTTGAGTAGCCTCCCCATAGAGGAACACTATGTAAGATTTGAGGCTTTCACGGCGGTGACTATGAAGAAAGCAGTCTTCTGGGATTTGGCGCCGTGTATATACGGCGCCAAATCCCAGAAGACTGCTTTCTTCATACTAATGAACCTTCGAGTTCTATAATATCCTGGTAATTACTTGAACGTCTGTGCAACTATTGGCTTCTCAAGAAAGAGTCATGTATATGGAGCATGTGGGTGAGAACTGAGGAAAAACACTAAGAACATCAGTCAGGAATAGCGATACTGTAGTCGATATTCGAACCAGGCCCTTGTAGATTACAAGCTAGAAACGTTACCGCCTGAAATATGTTGTTCGGTGCGTGGTTACCGATGTTTCGGAGAAAAATACTGTCTCCATCTTCAAGGTATAAGAGGAACACCTCGACGTTTCGGATCCTTGTCAGACGAAATATAAGAGGAATGAAACGTGTAACAAAGTGTGGACAATGGACAGCCCTGGTTGTACTGAAGATGTCCCCCGTCTTGTCGGTTACGTGGTGGCACACGCCGGAGGAGTGGCAGCTGGTGTAACGTCTGCCGCGCGCTCGTAGCGGAACTGGAGCTAGCAGCGCGTAAATGCGACGCTCGGCTCAACCCAATCCCAGCTCGAGGGCATCTTCTTTCTGGTCGGTACAGCGACGAAGGGTTGGACGGCCGCTTTCGATTGCCGGCGAAGGCAAGCTTTCTCGTCTCCATAGAGTCTAAAATGGCTCTGGGGTTCAGTCAGCCTCCTATCCAATGGACACTGGAGGATCATTTCCGAGAGTAAAGCATCCGGGATGTGAACCTGACCACTCGCCGCCTTCTGGTGCCGAGGTAAAAAATGATGGAGCTATACCTCCACTTCCGAACATATCTTCATGGCGTGGTGTTAGATGATTAAGCACATGGAAATCTTTACCTTTCCAGTGGTGTTGGTGGTGGTACTACTACTACTACTACTACTACTACTACTACTACTACTGAGCTATTTCTGTAACAGGCCGTGATAGCCCATAGGGTTGTGAGACGTTGAGGCTCCTACATTTTCTAGACAATCGGCTCACAGATGGTGGTGAGGTTGTCAGCCTTACGCGCCAGCCGCCCTTTTAACCCCTCAGGAAGATTCCTGGTACTCATTTCTGTTAGAGGCTGAGTCGACTCCAGGGCCATAGTGCGGCTGGATGGATTAGGTCAATTGAAAAATCTAACGACCTCATCGGGAATCGATCCCTCTACCTTCAGGCTTGTATCATAGTGCTACTGCGTGCCCCATAATAATAATAATAATAATAATAATAATAATAATAATAATACCATTCATTGAATGAAGCAGATATGAGATGTCAGATGATGCTTGAAACAGTATCACCATTATGGCATTGTTACATATACTACAAGCCGGAAGATCGCGGGATCGAATCCCGATGAGATCATTGGCTTTCCTTTCAATTGACCTAATCCTTCCAGCCGCACTATGGCCCAGGGGTCGACTCAGCCTCTAACAGAAATGAGTACCAGGAATATTCTTGGGGGTAAAGGGCGGCCGGCGCGAAGGGCTGACAACCTTGCCGCCATCTATGAGCGAATTGTCTAGAAAATGTGGGAACCTCAACACCTCACAACCTATGGGCCTCCACGGCGTGTTATAGGGATAGCTTACTTACTTACCTTCCGCATCCCATACAATTCATTATTCGCTGAACACAGACATTTCCGAGGGTGCGTCATACTGTGAGCAGGCGTTCTTTTGGGAGCAACTTCCTGTGTGTTCAAAAGGGATCTTTGGAATTGTGGCTTCGGCGCCCATCGCATGTTGAGAATATAATTTAAAAACTTGCCAATAATGACGTGACGAAGTACAGGGTGATTCGAGAGTATTGTCGGTGTTTCCGTGACCTATAAAAGGAAACCCGGACAATAATTTAGAATCGTCACGTACTTTACTGTCTGATGACGAAGATGTTTTGGACACACAACAACCTCATCCAGTCGTTTGGCACCACACAGGTTAGGGTACTTACAGCGTCGTTAAACAAACTATAAGTAGTTCAGCTACTCAAAAGACTTCTTGACTTTTATGTAACCATCAATTTCATTTCCGCATTCACAAGGCCATCGTATTTTTCCTTGTCATGGGCGAGAACTGTTTTTGTTTTTGTTGTTTATACAATAATAATAATAATAATAATAACTCCGTGAAGCTGAGTCCTTGAGAAGCCGCCAGTTGCGCAGCCAACAAATAATTAATAATTTATGGAACCTGAAGATTCATTACTGTGTTCATAAGAGCCCTCAACTGGATCCTATCCTGAGCCAGATTTCGTTATATTTCTCTATGGTCTATTTTAATATTATCCTCCCACCTATGTCTAACAGTTCTGATGGTCTCTTTCCGTTTATAATAATAATGTAGATGTATATAGGTCTGTGTTGGTGTGGTGTGTAGCAAGGGGAATATTCGGAAACTTCGAGAAGAGAACCTGCGAAATCACCCGGGATCTGAAGCGAAGCCTTGGCGAAGAAACCCAGAGTATGACCACCTCCCGAGCTATGCTAGAGCGGAACCCAAGAAAACGTTTCCTCGATCTCATTAGCTGCGATTGCGAACACTTGGCCTGTACAGTAGCAACGAGCAGCATACGGTGTGTAGAGTGTGGAGTAGTTACTCCACTTGGCGCAGCTGTGAATAGAAACCTGCAACAACAATGTTTCAAAATCTTAGAAGCAGCTGCTGGGGCGGACATCTGGCACGGGTCCACAGCTGCCACGCGCCACCTCACACCACAGAGATGCCGGTGCACCAAGAGGTACCACGAGTGGCGCCGAGAGACACAACGTGACCGATAGCGTCTTCTCAAATGGCACGACCCTTTTCAACAAGCACAAGTTGCCATGGAATATGTTACANTTGACCGTGTCTCACGGTGTTGTCGCTTGCAGATTTACTTATACTTCTTCAACCCTGAAGATGGGGGCGATACGTTCCTCCGAAACGTCGGTTAACACCACATATACACGGTGCCAAATCCCAGAAGACTGCGTTCTTCATAGTCACCGCCGTGAAAGCCTCAAATCTTACATATGTTACACATGTTTCCAAATGAATGTCCTATTTTCCATACCTCATTAGCTGTAAATAGTTCAGTCGGTATAGCGACTGGATATGGGCTGGAAAACCTAGGGTTCGGATTTCGAGTCTCAGTAGGGTCAAGAATTTTCTATTCTCCACGTTGTCCAGACCGGCTCTGGGGCCCATCCAGCCTCCTATCCAATGGGTACCGGGGGTTCTTTCTCATAATAAAGCGGCCGGGGCGTGAAGTTAACCACTGTTCTCCAGATAGTGCCGAGGTTAAGAAAATGTGGATCTATACATCCATTCCCCCATACGCCTTCATGGGGTAGTGCTTAGTTAAGCACAGGGACAACTTTACCTTTACCATTAGCTATAGAAACCAAATAAATTGATGATGATGATGATGATGATGGCGATACTACTAAAATCAACAACACTGAATGGGTTAGCTCATCGGTAACGTTCTAGATTCAAATTCGGTAGGAACCTGGTACGTCAGCTAACCTGACTGATATTTTTATTGGTTTTCCTCACTCCCTCCAGGATAATGCTGGGATAGTACGTATGGGGGAGCGGATGTACAGATCCACGTATGCTTGACCTCTTCAGTAGTTAGAGGTGCGTGGTCGAATTCACATCTCTGCCGCTTCACCACCGAAGAAAAATGTCCCTGTAGCATTTGCATAGGAAACTGAATGGGCCCCAGAACCAGTCTGGACGCTGTGAAGAGGGGACAAATCTTGTCCCTGCCTGCTATCGAAGTCCCACCTCTCGACATCCAGCCCGTAGGCAGTCGCAGTACCGACTGCGCTACCCCAGCTCCCTACAGAGTAATAACAATAACGATTTACCGTTAAGATAACCTGCGTTACATTATGATACTGGAGACGGGGTATCGCAGTGGGCATAGTGATTAGACTGCGGCATGATAAAAGTCAAATAAAAGGTAAAGCTATCCCTGTAACAGGCCGTGGATGCCCATAGGGCTCTCAGACGTCGAGGCTGCCACATTTTCTAGACAACCGGCTCGCAACCTTACGTGCCGGTCGACCCAAGAAGATGCCTGGTACTCATTTCTGTTAGAGGCTGAGTCGACCCCAGGACCGTAGTGCCGCTGGAAGGATTAGGTCAATTGAAAAGAATCCAATGACCTCATCTGGAATCGAAACCTTTACCTTTCCGCTTGTAGCACAGTGCCTCAACCAACTCTACTGCAGCCTGGAGACACGATTACCAGCAGAGGCAAGATACGAGACGAGTTCTAAAGGCTTTTTCTTTCTGACATGAGGCTCCGGCCATCCCGCGAGCCAGTGAGACACAGAAGTTGGAGGATTGTTCTTGACACAATACGGGACAAGGGCAACGGGATCATTCACTTTAGGCAATGGAGGGTGGAGTGAGGGATGTATGGAGTCTGGGGGGTGCTATGGGGGACAGATGTGAGAACAGCTGGGGGATGAATCTACAGGTCGTGCCGCACCTGGGCACGCGTCCATAGTATTCAACAGGTTTCCACCTGGAGAGCACGCGTCCCGTGTCAACACACGTGTGATCCAACATCCAAATCGGGAAGCAGCGACACATAATGGAAAGAACCGCGTCATGTTGCATTTGAAGCTCTCGTCCTGCTGACTATGAATAGAAAGTGACACCGTGTAGTCTGGTAGAAGTTTATGGACGTTTAGGAGAAAATTTGTGCCTACATCTTTATGGTCGAAGAGTAACGTGAGCAGGCATGAAGGCGGAATTCTCTTCTAGGGACGAACCAAGGTCATCGGAAGCTATTTGCTCCGAGGTTAAGAATTCGTGGAGTTTTGCCTACACTCCCTCATAGTCTTCCATACAAGATGATCAACTGAGCAGAAATAAAACTTTATCTTTTATCAAGTTTATACTGTCACGTGTACGTTAGTATAGAAGGTTTGGATTTGTAATTGGATTTATTGACCATTTACGGATGGGAACTGAAAGTAACTACTGCGCTTTTGTTAATTCACAAACTCTATTGTTAAGTCTTCTCATTCAACTGTATCTTATCGGTTGTCGCCAGGTAACGGCTTCCAAAGCCGCAGCTTCCTCAGATTCCGTGTCCACGTCCTTACTGGCCGGCGACGGTCTTACTAAGTCAAAGTCAAAGTCACATTGCGACTGACGGTCAGTCAGTCAGTCAGTCAGTCAGTAAGTATTGGTGTCAAGCCCCATCTGGGGCTCATGACCAGATATTTACTACTGTTTGACAGTTACGGTCTTGTTTTTGTTGGGAGTCCTCTCTGCCCAGAGGACGGGTCTGTTTTTTTTTCTTTGTTTATGATACTGGTCCTTGCCTGCAAAGTCTTTCTCGGGTCCGAGTCCCTTGGGTCTCGCGACCATATTTTACTGTCTCAGATTTTATACTTCCTACTTACACTCCTACGACTCGCAGAGCCACGGTGGAGGTATTCGAAACCGCCTTCACAAGGGCGACTAAATAAAACATAGACTTGTCCTGCTTATAACACACCAGAACGGACATCACAGAAAACCCGCTTCCAACAAATTTCCTGTTGTTGCTCCACGCAACTGTTGCACGGAACACGCAGAGGACACCGTTTCCCAGCTAGTCCATTGGTACAGTTAAAGAATCTGTTGAATGACAACGTGCGTTCTTTACAGAGTCATTACTTAGCAACGGTTCTATATGCTATAATACTCATGACTGTAAGACTGGATTGTGGTCCTGAAAATGGAGGCAGCATATTCTTTCGAAACTTCATTACCTATCTAACGACATACACGCGTCACGCATAGGCCGTAATTACGTATGCCTGTTGCCTGGTTGGAGGGTCTTACAGAGGTGACGGTTCATCAAATTTTCGGAGTAACGTACTGCCTCTATCTTCAGGACCGAGAAGCACGTAAATTAAGTGAGAAAACGGTGTTAAATAAGTATGATGCAGCAGTATTTCTTATTTTATTCTGCCACACGACGGATGGAAATGAACAGGTTTGCGAAACGTTTTAGTTTGTAAATAGTGGACAACTGACAACATCCGAAATATGAAAACAAAAAACAAACTCTGTGGCCTGTAGTCCGCAAGCGAACTTATACCGATCGAGCCACCGCCGCTTGTCGGCGAAGTTAGTGCCAACTTTAGCGGATAGAGTGTGTCACGTGGTCATCGAAACTGATACCCACGACCGTTAATCTCGGTTTTCTAGACCGGACCCGCCATTTACTTGAAATATCTCCTCAAATATCATCGCGAGGCTGAGTTGACCCCGTTCCAGATCCACTACTTCTGAGAAAATCTGGTAGTGAGGTAATCGAACCCGAGACCTCTGGATGTGTAACCAGGAGCTCTGTTCACTAGACCACAGAGACGGTCGGACCGAAATATCAGTAGTTCACTATCAGCGTTTAAGAAGAAGGCAAAGAGAAGCCAGAGACCTGATTCTCTATAAGGAAGACAGACGCACTGGCAATGAGCTGCCATATTTGGTTTTTATTTGATTACTTTACGCTTAGAGGCCAAACCATGTAAACGAATCAGCATCAGAAATGTCGGAGTAACGAAACTTATACATCCTAACAGCAGCGCGCAATAAGCAAGGGCACGTACAAGGAAACAATAAAGAAGACAGAACAGCAGTGAAATTGTAATGAAGTTAGGGGATGCAGCTGCCCCAAAGTGCACGCACCCCCTCATCCCCTCCGACAGAAATTGCTTCCGTCTTTTATCAGTGCCTGCCACAGGCTCGGAGACACATTGCTATACAGATGTGAAGAACAGACAGAGATGATTCTGGGATGCCGTGTGAACTGGTAGAAATTTACCGTGGTTTCGGAAGAACGTACTTCCTCCTATAGGTTTCTGGATGCTTATTTACTTGGCGCTTTTCTTTGAATCTGAAAATGGAGGTAGCGCGTTACTCCGAAACGACGTTAAATTTCTACCAGACCACACAAAGGTCATATTCCAGAAGACAGTGCTCTTACAGGCACCGCTATGAGGACCCCATATCCAGTATTTTCTGTGTTGTGAACGCAGTCTCTCAACGTTCCGGTTAAAGGGTTATAAGAATGTTAAGAAAAGTTTTCGTCGCATTATCAGTAACATATTATTATTATTATTATTATTATTATTATTATTAGTAGTAGTAGTAGTAGTAGTAGTAGTAGTAGTAGTAGTAGTTCCAATACTACTCTAATACTACCGCCCTGTCGTGGAGAGCAGGTTTGCGATCCCCAATGTCTCAGAGAGCTATGCTGGCGGGAGCGTAAGATCCTGGTAGGATCACCTATGTCAAAAAATCAAAGGGAAGGGGCCAGACGAAGTGTGGTCCCTGGTCCTCTAGGTTTGGTTTGAGCGTGAGGCTAAGGACCCTACCTTCCAAATATTTACTGTTACGAAAGCGTAGAGGCGACCAAGACAAACACACAGGGCTGTAGCGCCAGTAGAGTAGTAGTAGTAGTAGAACCCTCTGCTTTTCTTCATCCTACTGACCAACTGTTCGAAACTCGACTGAGATAATAACAAGTTTTCTGACTGCAGATTCCCATGTTTGTTTGTTCTCAGTCCGTCTAGAAAAATTCCGGGATATTACCCCCAGTTAGGCCCCGATTGCTCCTTTCCAATATATTAGGTCCATTCACTTGTAATTCTGCCAGTCGCCGCTGCTGACAGCGCCGTTACATAAACCGCAATAAAATTCTTCTTCTTTCTCTCCTTAATTTTCTCCTTTATTTCCCTTTTTTACTCACCGTTTCTCTTCCAGTTATTCCATAATATATACCCTTTGTTTCGTTTCTTTTTTGTTTGTTTCTTCAGTTTCCTCTTTGCATCCTTCTGTTCCTTTCCCATTTATCACTTCTATTTTCCCTCATTCTTTCCCACATTCAACTACTTTCTCTTCCTTCTGACCCTTCTTTTCCTATTAATTCTCAATATCCCTTCATTCCTTTTCCTCGGAATGGCCTCTTCTTCTTTACACTTGTTCTTCCTGTTTTCACCTCCTTTCCTAACATACGTTGCGCTCTCTTCTTCTTTGTCGTCCATCGCATCTTCTTTCATCTCATTATTGTCCTCTTCAGACGCCTCCTCTTTCTCCTGTTTCCCTCTTCACCTCCATGTTCTATTTCCTGCCCTCTACACATGCTGAGGGCACAGAACGGAGCCTCTCTCCGACACACCCTTCCGTCTCACCCGGTTACACCGCGGCTGTCTTCATATGGGATGTCTGCTAGACGAAATGGCCCTTGAGTAGGATTTTCTTGGAGTTTATCCAGTTTTCCCTTGCATATCATCATTCTACTGTTTTCTCATACTAATCCATCACCGTCTCCTGAATTGTGGGACAGACCTCATCAGGCAGCACATTATTATATTCTCGGGCTCCAAATGTGGAGCTTCGTTCCTGACCAGGCACTTGGCTCGTCACAGAGCGCGAAAATTAAATATTTAAAGAATCGATACGTAAAACTAAAGATAAAATTGTCCACCTGCTTAACTAATTAAGCACTACGTCATGAAGGCGTATGAAGAAGTGGATGTATAGATCCACGTTTTCTTGACCTCGACACTAGTTGGAGGTGAATGGCCACCTTCTCGCCCCTACCACTTTACTCCCAGGGAAAGAGCCCACGGTACGCATTGCATAGGAGGTTGTGTCGGCCCCACAGCCGGTCTGGACGACCTGGAGAAGTGAAAATTCTTGACCCTATCCGGACTCGAACTCTGACCCCTCGTTCGTCCAACCCGTAGGCAGTCGCTATATCGACTGAGCTATCCCGGCTCCCCAAGGAGTCGATAGACAAGTGGAAAAATTAATCGTGTGGAAAGTAAAGAAATTACCTTTCGTAACTAACATTACGTTTCAGAGCGAGTGGATGAAGAACTTGAATGACCGAAACAACGATGAAGAAACTGACTTCACCTTCAGGTTCAGGGGTTCAGGCCTCGAAGACCAAACCTTACATACTTCATATTGATGATGGTGGAGGGAAGAATAGGAAAAGAAGGCCGGAGCATGAGACTTAGCGTCAAGTTGCACCTAACGTGGACGAAGGAAATGAAGTGACAACACCAGCTTTCTGGATCTGGTGCGCAGGAACTTGCCTGTTGGGCGGGGGACAGCTACCGCCGGCACCTAAACCTAACAGGACGCAGCAGTCGGCAGGTGAGGGGCAGAGACACCTGGTGCCCACACAGCTGTCGTCCGGGATTCGATTCTATGATTTCCATTCCTGATTGCTGGGCTTCGACTTTCCACGGCCGTGACTGAAGAGCACCAACTTCTGAATGGGATTCCGTGCAGTCCGCTGCAAGATGATCGACGTTTCAGAGGAAAGTACAGCCGCCATCTTCAGGGCTGAACATTTAGCCAAGCAGCCATCCGTCATATTCACCACCGTGAAAGGTTTTCTTACTTATTGTGTGCTTGTTTCTACCCTGGCTCATTTTACTTCTGTCAGCATAGATTTTTTTTTTTTTTCGTGCGGGTGAGACTGAGCCCACTTCATACTGGTATACTGTATGAAGGATTCGGTGAAATGAGAACTGGCAGGGAAAATTCCACATGACCTGACCTGGGATAAAACCCGGGCGGCCGCGATCGGATGCCATCGACTAACCGCCTGAGCTATTGCAAGGACCAAGTAAAATTTTGGTATATTCCTCCGAAACGTCAGTCGGCATTCATGAGACAACACGGCGTCATACCCCCCCCCCCAAAAAAAACCTTATTTAACTGTTTCAGGAGCTACCAAACACCGAAGATTTTCAGAACCGTTATTTCAAACAATAGCGTATTTTTCCTTCAGATGATATGGTTTCGAAAATAACTTGTAACATAAAATCTACTAAAACATTAGAAGGACATAGCACACAAACATAGTCATGTAACACATAAGTCATAAACCGCCGCCAACATATAGTACGCTTAGATAATCGTGTTTGATACGCCTATGCACCAACAGAGAGCGCGTGAGTCATGGCGTGCTTCAGCAAACTCAAGAAGGGAAGCAGGTGGAGCGCATCTCCTTATTATCCCCTCCCCTCGAGGTGTAGGGGTGCTATAAGCTTCTCAATGGCAGACCAACTCCATGAAGTCGCTCTCCAAGAAGGTAGCGGTTAATGAACTCGTTATGATGTTCCGTACGTTTGTGAAATTCGAAGCCTCTTGATTTCCTTCACGAATATTTGCTATTCGAACTCATGTTAAGACAGTCCAATCCATCACACAGTATAATCCAGTTCCTTTAAGGTCGATTTCAACACCAGCCTCACATCTATCTCAAGAACTCCCATGTGTCATCTTCCACATAGGTTTCCAAACTAAAATTTGTACGAAATAAATATCTCCTGCATGTATGCCACATGTCCAACTCATCTTCCTTGACCCAATCCCGCTATCCTGAACGAGGAGGCGGCATGCTTTATCGAATGGTTAGTAACGATATATGAAACTACACGGAGTCACATATCATGAGACAGTGACGCGAATTCCTGTGACTCAATGTTCTATTCAACCCCCCCACCAAAAAAAAAAAACGAACAAACTTCGACGAAGGTAATTTGTTGTGTTATTCGTTTGTAATTGCTGAGTACTGAACTGGCAACGCTGTGGAAGAGAGCAGAAATTACACAATTTGAACAATTATCCCAGAATTTGTCTGGGGACGACAGAAAAAAGAAACACACAAAACACTTATCAGGACAGTGGGGTTTGTGACAAAGAATCGAACAAGGCACTCTCCAGATACAAGTTAGAAGTCTCACTGTTTGAACAGACTGTTCGGGCGAATGCGCTGAGCCAATTCCTCCATGCCCCACTTACGTCTTCATAACGTGGTGCGTAAGATACAACCGTTACATACAGACTCTATACACCTAAGCATATCTGAAATAGTGTAACATGTAGTCTAGTTGCTAAGGCACGACTCTGTAAACAATCTCCTTTGCTAGGCAACAGATTCCTAACAGACACCAATGTACTAACTGGGAAGATGTCTTCTCTACGTCGTCCGTGTGACAGCTGCGTGAAGCAACAATAGAAGAACTGTTGGAAGCGATGTGTTACTATGCGGTCCGTCCCGATGTGTTATAAGCAGGACAAGTCTAGACTTTAGTTAGCTGGGAGGCAATCACCGGCTAGTAAGTGCGTGAACGCGGAAGCTGAGGAAGCCACGAAGTTGGGAGCCGTTACCAGGTAAAAACTGCTGAAGACACAGCAGAATGAGAAGACTCAGTGCGTGCTGTGGCAAATTGTAGCGTGTGTGAATTAGCGACGGTGATATAGTTACTCGCAGTTAAAAAGTAAAGCTATCCCTGTCCCAGGCCGTGAAGGCCCATAGGGTTGTGAGACGTTAAGGGTCCCACATTATCTAGACAATCGGCTCAAAGATGGCGGCAAGGTTGTCAGCCTTACGCGCAGGCCGGCCGGCCGCCCTTCGCCCCCAGAAATATTCCTGGTACTCATTTCTGTTAGCGGCTGAGTCGTCACAGGGCTGGAAGGATGAGGCCAATTGAAAAAAAGATCCGATAACCTCATCTGAAATGGAACCTGCGACCTTCCGGCTTGTAGCGTAGTGCCTCAAACAACTAAGCTACCCCGTGTCCCCAGAAAAGTGAGTTAAGTGACGAGATATAAGGGCACAGTGACGTCACTCTCAAGATCTATGTGTGACGGTGTGGGTGAGTGACCTTGTAGGCTGCTTACATTTCCCTCGACATGCAAAGTCAATTTCCCGTTTGCTACGATAACAACTACTTCAGGATTATCAGAGAGTTTTATATAGAAACTGCAGCAGAACTGTAAGTAGTCACAGCGGGTATCGTGTCTTCCTGCTCGTACTCAGGGCGTTCCTATTTTCCTCGTCAATATCACAATTTGCATCCATTAACTACAACTACTAAAGAATGGACCTAAAAATGGTAAACACTCTCCCATATTTAATTACTTAAACACGGCGTCATGGGACGCGTGGGGAGTGGAGGATAGATCCAAACATTCTTATCCTCGGCATCAGATGGTCAGCTTCACTCTCCGGCTTCTTTATCACCGCTAAGAAACACCACGGCACCTCTGGGTGGGCCCCAGAATCAGTCTGGATGCCCTGCCTCTTCCGTGAATCATGTCCGATTCCTCGGCCGTGCAGTCCATTGCTCGTAGCTTTGCCGACTGAGCCATCGCAGTTGAAGAAAGAATAGCGCTCAAAGTAAGACCGTAAAAATCATTTATATACGTACTTCATAAGGAACAATTTCCGACATTACATTATCGAGTGCATGGAAGAGACTCCTCCTTGGGTAGCTGCTAGTGTCTCAGCTGGTCAAGAACTCTGTCAGTCAACAAACCCTTTCCATTAAGATTACCATCTTCTCGAATGTCACGCCATGTAATCTGGTAGATGGAAGTCAACATTTCGGCGGAACCTATTGCTTCCTTCTTCAGGGTAGAACAGTAAGTGTAGAGTAGGAAAGGGTATAGATGTGTAGAAGGGGTGGTCTGGGATCGAGATTCTGAGCCAACCAGTAGGAGTAATATAATTGTTGTCTTGCTGGACACTATCCATCGTCCTGTTTTTATTTATATAGATAACGCTTCGGAGACTGGATCCTGTTTCCTTCTTCAGATGGAACCTAATCAATTGGGCCCAAGCAACAGAGCTAGTCCCTATCTCCGGACACCAGCACCAACACAAGGTAGGTCATACAAGCCAAGCACAGCAAAATGCATCTGCGAGAGTTAAGACAAAACATTAAGAACAGTAAAACAAACTCCACATACGAAGCCTAGCACCGTATGTTCATGCACCATTTCATGGCTATTGTTGAAATCAAGAACTATCACAATAGAAATCATCACCAAAGAGACAAATTCTCTGTGCAGTACCAACATAAAAACACAATTTTCACACATAATTCACACTGGACGGAGCTGGAATTTCCTGACTTTTGCTGCGATAACGGGAGTCGAGATGGGAGCGATGCCAAAGCTGGGCTGACTGATCGGATGGTCCAGCAGAGACATGCAAGCGGATTCCTTGTATTTCCTGTATGTGGTGTTTGATTCAATCTGCAAGACTTACGCTTCTTCTTCGTACCCATGATGGGCTAATTGGGATTTTTTTAAGCAGACTTTGGGTCAGGTTACATTTGCGCTCCTTAACGCGTACTTCTAAAGGTCTGATTGTTTCGTCGACGTTACATCTGCTGGCAGACAGGAGTAAGGAAAGCAGTGCAAAGAATTTTAGCCTCTGCAACGGCCGTTTTCCAGACGGTCCTTTGGAGAGCCGAGTGAAACAACAGGAAGTGTGTGTGATTTGAAGTTCCCACGACTATTATACAGAGCTACTATAAATGATTCATTCCATTTCAAAACGCTATATTTTCCAAAGTATTATACATACAAACAAGATTTATACATGAAAAGAACCGAAAGCTCATGAAGTTTGCATCAGGATACATCACTTTGTAATATGAGTGCAGTGCCTCACAAAATGGCGACGAAGCTGGAAAAGAGTTTTTGTGTGTTGGAATATGCGAGATGTTCGTCTGTTATTGCAGTGCAGCGTGCATTCAGAGCAGAGCATAGAATAGAACCACCGTGTAAACAGAGCGTTCTGAGGTGGTATCCGCAGTTTAAGGATACTGGTTGTCTGCAGCTCGTGAAATAACTGAAGCCGGAAGATTATGGCAAAATATAGTGTTTTGAAATTATATGAATCATTTGTAGTAGCACTGTATTACGGAATGTGACGCCATGGAGTTTGATAGAAGCTTACCAACACACACGCTGCTTCCTTTACCTACTGCTTACCATCCTCGCAAGTCACACAGTACACCGTAGCACCGAGTATGGACCTAATATACAACACAACCGCTCTTCACCACAAGACTGAGCACACAATCCAAGAAACCACGGAAGTCTGGGAACATGGAGTACAAATTGAAAAAAGGATAAGTTTAACTAGTTTCAAGGAAGTTTAACAAAAATTGGAACTAGTTTTAACCAAGTTTAGAATCATGAACTAGAGAAAGCAACACAGTATAACAATTACGTAAAAATATTTACTTGATGATATTGTAAGGTCGAAATATGTCGTAAGAGTAACATTTCTAAGAGCAAATGACAACGTAGCACGCCAAACGCTACGGAATAATAAGAACTTGCAACTTCCAGACTTCCCCTGAAAATTAACCCGCCAACTACTGCACCGCGATGCTGAAATATAATATTAAAAAGAAGATAATGTGAAGAATGCTCATAAGCACTAAAATAAGACTAAGAACATTAAGAAAGCTTTAAATTCTTATTTTAAGGTAAACAAATAGTTCCCCTGTGACGCTGGCCTTGCTATGGGAGCTCAACACGCAAATGAGAACAGGTGGACCATCGGCTGTGTACAAACAGACGCAATTGTGGGAGATCCTTGAAGAGCTTTCTTTCTTGCTTCCTTGTAAACAGCAAAATGCACTCTAACGGAATCCACACCAAGGTCAGAATGCGTTTAAATAAACCGCCAACTTCGGGTTCGGACATACCGCGGCTCTGATCATGTCCTTGCACGTTGTACAAGTTTCTACGAAATGTTTCAGTTACATTATAAGACAGCATTGCAGAGTCCCTTGCTGTACTCTTTTTAGGTGAGAAGTAAAATGTAAAACTGTTCCTATGTTTAATTAATTAAGCATCACGCCATGAGACATACGGTGAGTGGAGTCACAACTCCACCATTCTTGACCTCGAAGCTGGTTGGAGGTGACTGGTCAGCTTCACGACCCTGTCGCGTTACTCAAGGGAATGAACCCCCGGAACCCACTGGATAGGAGCCTGGGTGGGCTCCAGAGCCGGCCCGGACTCTGTAGAGAAGAGAAAAATCTCTTTGCTTGCCAACAATCGAAATTCGACAGTCTAGCCCGTCGCCATACCGGCTGAGCTCTCCTCGGTTCATTTTGCGGATACAGAGGATGAAATCCATGGTAAGGTAACGTAAAGCTACCCCTGTAACAGGCCGCGGAGACCCATAGGGTTGTGAGACGTCGAGGTTCCCACATTTTCTAGACAGTCGGCTCACAGATGGCGGTGAGGTTGTCAGCCTTACGCGCCGGTAGCCCTTTACCCCCAGGAAGATTCCTGGTACTCATTTATGTTAGAGGCTGAGTTGACCTGAAGACCATAGTGCGGCTTGAAGAATCTGGTCAATAGAAAAATCCAATGACATTATCGTGTATCGAACCCGTGACCTTCTTCGCCATGAATAGGCTGCATAGTTCTGATTGCTCTAACCTTGGAAATATTTCTTTCGAAAGACAAAATTTAATGAGAATTCCTCTCACCTGCTTGACAGAAGTCTGAAATATATTTCCATGCACGTATTTTAGTCACTTCATGAACACTGTACATATTTGTACAGGCAGGGAATGCAAACTCAGACAAACGCCAGTTTCACTTACAGAGGGTTCACCGTAGCGTCTTCCCAGCACTCGCTTTATATCGAGGGTCCATTAAGCTTCAAACGAGACTTCCAATTTTGTGAATGGTACTCGTAGCACAGTCGGTATAGCGACTGGCTACCGGCTGAATGGCCGAGGGGTCGGAGTTGGAGTCCCGGTAGGGTCAACATTTATCTACCCTCTACGTCGTCCAGATCGGTTCTGGGGCCCCCAAAGCCTCCTATCGGATGAGAACCTGGACTCTTCCTCCGGGTATAAAGAGGCTGGGACGTGACGCTTACCAGTAACCTCCAGATATTGCCGAGGTCAGTAATGGTGGAGCTATAACTCCACTCCACCCTATGTCTTAATGGATTATTACTTTAATAAGTTAAGCACAGGGACAAATTTACTTTTTTACGGTCTTAAAAGGCAGAGCTAGTTTGTGATGTTCTGTTATTCTATAATATTGCCACATGTAAATGTTTGTTCGGGATTTATAAGAAACGTTCCGGATTGGGTGACTGGATTTACTGACACCTTATTCAATAATTCAATAATAATATTGCCTAGCAATAGGTATACATGTCACAATATAATCTACTTAGTAATCCCTAAAATTGGGGCGGTTTTTCGATCTCTACAAAAATGAGATGGACAGAGTTAACTTGGTAAATATGAAAATACGAAAAAGCGAAAGTGTTTTCGCTTCCATTTGCCAAGTGAAGACAAAAGATGGAGAAATAAAAATTTGACGGTTAGACAAATAATTGAATCCCGTGAGAAAATTCGGGTCTGTTACAGGACCTGTGATTGGACAGACTGCTATTATAGTCTCTCTTATTTAATGCGCATTGCATAGTTGAAGGATGAAGTGTTTACCTATCACGAGAAATCCTAAGGGTAAATAGGAGGAAAATATTCAAATGGCTTATAAAGAAATGTATTTCCACTATTTACCCAGCGCTCAAAAAACTTCGCTCTTCCTTCTCCCTACATCTGTTCTATTTCTTTCCACGTTCGGCCTGCATTTACCCTCAAGATTGTGGCAACAAGTCCCTCAGAAACGTTGCCTCTCAGATCATACGGAGTCATATCCCAGAAGATGATAACCTTCATTTTCCGTTAGTACCAGCACAATAGAAGTAAGGATAGTTTAGGTCTCTGCTGGCTTGCTGTGTGGGAAACAAATCAAGTTATTTGTGTATAAAAGAGTGAAGTGAGTGCATTTGGGCTCTTCCACGTATGCGGGCTGCATACCGACATAGGAACAAGGAAGTCAGGCCAAGCAGGAGGAATGCGTGAAGTCTGTTAAGAGTTGTAATAAGGAAAAGCAGAGAAAGTTTAACATCGGTAGGAAATCGCAGTTCCTAGACCAAATCTCCGCTATAGACCCCCCTTTCTCCTCCCAAATAGCACTGCTCAGAGATAAAAATTAGTTCCGAAATCGACAGGGAATTGCAGAAAATCGCTTACTGAGGATCCTGATAATTTGTCCCTTCACATGTGCATCACGTATATTGGGCCACAGAACTAATCTGCATGTCACGTATATGTGTGTCTATAGACGGGGTTTGGATTGGTGAACGGATTTACTGACCACTTATACACACGACTCTTAAGCCCAAGCAATTACAGCGCCACCGCCGATCTCCATAATTCACAAATCACCACAGCACCGGTTATGCCTTTAACCAGCCTGTTATGTCTTCACCAGCCGTTCTCTAGCAACGACTTCTAACAATAGAGATTCTTCAGGTTCCGGCGCTCATGTTCTATCTTCTCAGCTCCTTTTCAGAGCTGAAGTGGCAACTGACTGCGTCGTCCCAATTGTCTTCAAGATAACTCTAGTGTTGCGTGCGTGTTCGTTGCCGCGGGAACGTGTTTATCGAGCTTTTGTCCAGAAATGGCCGATGTTTACAGAGTCACTGCTTAGCAAGAGGTCTATGCACCCAATATGGGCTGGTAATGTAGCATGTCCACGTAAATTAAAAGGCGCATACGAATATTCATTCGAAAAAGTGAAAAAGGTCTCCATCAGCGATACACATTTGTAGATGAAGTGAAAATATTTGCGGGGCGGGACAGGGGGGTACTTATGACGTCATCAGTATCTAAGCTATATAGCTTCGAATGATAAAGGATGACTTAGAAAGCATTTCAAAAGAAGTGGTCGTAGCCTAATTGAGGTATTATCTAAGAATTTGTCCGGAACTACTGTGTAGTCCACGAAAGCCCTCAGGATAGTCTGTGTTCCGGACGAGATGCGAACCAAGCACCTCCCGGAAACGAATTTAGAGCGTTACCGCTAAGCAACTCCGTTCAGTGACATTTTATATTCTTGTATAGACACATATTAGTGTTGTATTTTAGCGTGCTGTTGCACTGATTTCCATCCATGATATGTATGTAATGGCCGTCTTGTAGTGCACTCAATTTCATATGTCACTTCACTACATGTTTCGGCAACATAGTGCCATCTTCAGGTTCGTTATTTACGCTAAGCTATTACATTGTTTGCCATCTTGTGTCTTTCATAAAATTATTTATAAAGTACATTATTCGTCAACTATAATAAAATTTGTATATACTAAAACTTGTTAAGGTTATTCATCTATATGTCTTAGTTCAAACTCGCGTATAGTATAGTTCGTCCACTATGGGAGTCGTTTCTGTGTGTACTGTGTCTGTGATGTGTCCTTCCTTTTTGGCTGCGAGCGTTGAAGATGGCAGTATGTTGCCGAAACATGTAGTAAGAAGTGACATGTGAAATTGAGTGCACTACAAGACGGCCATTACATATATATCATGGATGCATATTAGTGTTTCGGAGGAATATGCGGCCTCCATCTTCAGGTTCGACAAAAAAAGATATTCAACCAAAAGGCTGATACCCGCCTACAGTTTGCACTTGCAAGAAAGGAGCACAATATGAATATTAAGTGTAGTGGGAACTTCAAATTTTGTATCAAAACGAAGTCATTATTATTTTATTGAGAGGAGTACTGAGTGGAGCATTGAGTGGAACATTGAGTGGAGCATTAAGTGGAGCATTGAATGGAGCATTGAGTGGAGCTGAAAATAAACTGTTTTGTTCCAAGAATTTTTCTTTTAGTTTCTTGGGGTGGGGTGAGACTGAGTCCACTTCGTACGTCTGCAACTAACTGGCCTATTGTGCCAGCCCCGGATGATAGATGGTGAGTGTGGAGGAGTCGGTGGAATGAGAATTGGCAGTGGAAACCGAAGTGCTCGGACAAAACGTGTGGCCAGTGACACAAATCCCGTATGATGTGACCCGGGCTTGAACCTGGGCCACCGTGGTGGGAAGCCGGCGGCTAACCGTCTGAACTATGGTACGGCCATGTTCTAAGGATTCATCTATATGAGAGGCGCCGCTGGATGAAGCATTCACGTTATCACCATGGAAACAGAAGAGTTTAGTAATTTCCATGACAGCAGATCACTGCAAATAACTCAACAAGTCATGACCGTTACATATGCCTTTCCTTGATTCCACTCCGTCAGTATAAACTTTCATGTTCTGGTATTTTCAAGTACAGAAAGCTCTTCTCAGTCAGAGTGAAATTGTTGCGTTACTGAAGGAGAAAACAAGGGACTGGCGGAACTGCTTGCGAGCGAATTTCTGTTAAATTAGCCATAGTGGCCCTGCCCACATAACGATTGGTTCTCCAGTTCTGCCCGTTACTCGGCGACTCAACGCAAAAGACAGACAATTATAATGGATATGTTGTTCTCATAGCGGTAACTATGAAGTTTGTTATCTTGTGGGATGTGACACCGTGAAGTCTAGTAAAAGTTCACTGATGTTTCGGAAGGAAATACTGCCTTCATCTTCAGGTTCGATGAATAAACTAAGCAAGAAACCCGATCTGCTTGAAGCTGCTTCTTGCCAATTACTTGGCATACTTGTCAACCTTGAAGATACAGGCAGTACATTCCTACGAAACCTCGGTAAAATTGTATCAGACTACATGATATCACATGACCGAAAATGGTAACCTTAACCCAATGTGAAAGACAGACTTCTATTGGATTTGGAGTTCTGAGAGAAGTGACTATGAAGAGTTCTATCTCATGTGATGTAACGTCGAGAAGATCTATAGTTCACCGATGTTTCGGAGGAAAATATTGTCATCTTCAAGTTCAAAGTGTAATTCAAGCAAGAAACAAGTTTTGCTTTTGCCCCTGCTTTTTGCTAATTGTTTGATTTACTTTCAGATCTTGAAGATATAGGTAGTACACATCCTCGAAACGTCGGTAGAATTCTACGAGAATACACGGTATTACGAATATCGTAATCTTAACTACGACGACTAGACCTGCAGTCATAACCATAGCTTTGCAGAAATGAGAGCCGAAATATTTTAAGAAGTGCACTTACTGCTAGAGATTTATACCAGAGAAGTCCCCCTCAAAATAAGCTATAATATCTTTAAAGTACACATCCATAATCCAGGGTTACGTGGCGGGTAGACAGGACTCACTGGCCATGGTACGCAACCTGTAAACCCTGAAAGGATTTCCATCAAATTTTATGTTGAAAATTTTATTAAAATATGTTTACAAAATTAAAGATTTTGTTCAAGTCCGACAAAAGTAACTGGCACTGTATGAAAATTTATTATTACACGAAGCATAAATGAAACATGAATTTTATGTCCGATACAGTTTTTCTGAAAATCTTTGGATTTTCGACAAAATTGAACGTCGAAATTCGCAAGAATACCTCTCACGTTATCCGCATATTTGCCAACTTGTAAATACAGTCAATCACTCTTCGCAACAGAAGCTAAGATTTCCAAAGAAACAACAATGGTTTTCCAAACGCACTCCAAGATTACCGAACAATCAACTGCCGTTTTCTGAAAAGCTGAGAAACCTCCCTGAGTCTCTTATTCCCGATAATAATGAAAAGAAATTATATAAATACAGGTATATATGTCTGCGAGTATATAAATATGTATTTAACTGAAATATAATTTTACATAAGAGAACTGATACTTTTTTAGCTCAACTTAACGAATACGTTTGAATTTATTGCAAATAAATACTTGAAATTGCATTTGATTTACATTTCCTTCTGTCAAAAACGCATGTTAATTATACTCTGTATCCTGTGACATTACAATCTTTTGTCCCTTGTTTATCACATTTTTTTACTCTCAAGCCATAATTTTTTATAGTTTGTCTTATCACTTCTTGTTTATCTGTATAATTTATCACCTAATTTCCTTTTTCCCCCATTTTTTTATTTCCCGTAATCTTTCATCCGTTCCCAAGCATGAAACCTTAAGAGAGACTAGTACACCGGGCCCTTAAGAAGCCAGGCGCTCTGACCAGCATGCGCCTCTTCCGTCGCTGAGCTGCAATACAAATGTTGCGCAGGCCCGCGCTAGGCACATGCCATGCGCATCCCCTTACAGCTGCACATATGGATGAGTGATTACATTACAAGACAGCAAAGGCAAATAATAAATAAATAATATCTACAATCCTATACTCTTCTTCGTTCGAGGTGACTGCAAATTGACAGACGTAAATTCCTGTTTGTTTACTTCCTTGTTGAAGTTGGAGCAGTGTCTAGCGAGCATGATATACGTCTTACCTCCTTCCTCAGCCGCCCCCTCCCCCCCCCCCCTCCTGAAACAAATGATCAACAAACAACAGTTAGATCACCTTGGATATGCTCGCAGTCTTGTAGAATGCAGACGGTCCGATTGTAATTATTCGTGGATAGATTTCTGGAGTTCTACTGCCGGTCAATCACTGAATGTGACGTCGTACAGTCTGGTAGATATGTACCAGAGTGCACAGTGTCATAATGCAGAATATATTCATTTTATGGTTATTTTATCGCCTGTAAAAAATTAAGACCGCTCGCAGTGACCGCGCGGTCTGAGACATGA
Source organism: Cryptotermes secundus (assembly GCF_002891405.2). Classification (NCBI taxonomy): domain Eukaryota; kingdom Metazoa; phylum Arthropoda; class Insecta; order Blattodea; family Kalotermitidae; genus Cryptotermes; species Cryptotermes secundus. The sequence goes on along the minus strand of NW_019742555.1, from coordinate 654,783 downwards.
AACGTGTTCTCCTCCTCGAACACAGGGGACGTGGGTTCGAATCCAACTCAATGCATGGATGTTTGTCTGCGTTCATTCTGTATTTGTGTTGTTCTCTGTGTAGGTAGCAGCCTTGCGACGCTCTGATCTCCCGCCCAAGGAGTCCTATCGACCGTGTGTAGATTAAGAAACTGAAAAAGCGGCCAAGGTCCAAAAGACCGTAGAGACATGGATACAGATATATATTTTTTATTGCTAGTGGGGTGGGACTAAGTCCNTATATATATATATATATATATAGACATAAAATGCAGACTGCCGGATTGCAAGATGTGAATAACATTTTGAGGGTCAATGCCGGTGAATATGGAGTATGGAATACGGTAGTTATATGAAATCTTGAAATGAAGGATCTTTAGGATAATCTGAGGATATACACAGCACAGTAAATAGGTAAAGCTGTCCCTGTAACAGGCCATGGAGGCCCAAAGGGTTGTGAGACGTCGAGGTTCCCACATTCTCTAGACAAATGGCTCATAGATGATGGCAAGGTTGTCAGCCTTACGTGCCGGCCGCCTTTTAACCCCTCAGGAAGATTCCTGGTACTCATTTCTGTTAGAGGCTTAGTCGACACCAGGGCCATAGTGCGGCTGGTATGATTAAGTCAATTGAAATTTCAATGTCCTCATCGGAAATCGAACCCGATACACCGTATAGTTACGTAACGAATGCTCTCCTTGAAATTGAAAAGTTTGATACAAAGCAATAAAGTGGGTAATATGAAAAGAAATATGTTCATATTATTCCGAGGATGTAATAGGTTCTGATAACATTGTTACGGCGTTAACGTGTTCACAAGTATAAAACGTTACCGAGAGAATTCAATGCATAACCTTGCTTCTGCTCACGAGATGTCATTACATGCCAATGTATGAAAATCTACGGCTGAATGCGAGTGTGGTGACGGGCTGCAAACGGAGGAACGTATCTTCTGGGAGTGTAACCTGTACGAGGACCGACGGGCACCAGCGATGGACATTTTGTCTGAGAACCGCAAAACATAATAATCAAAGTCAGTTACAGAGGTCTCAGAGCTAGAGGAAAAAAAAAATGCGCAAAGCTTCTGTTATTTCACAAACAAAATTCGTAAATTTATTTATAACAGAAAAAGAAATAAATGTATAAAATATTAATAATATAGTCTTAAGTTAAGAGAAATGTTAAAAAGTTTCTGTTTGACTGGAATGATAGAATCAGATATTTGTAGGACTATGTTGCTGACGGCCGGGATGAGCATTGCCTGGGCATTTTTGTATAAGGTAAAATTGTCCTATGCTTAACTGAATAAGTACTACGTTATGCAGGCGTATGAATAAAACAAGTAGTATAAGTATTGTAGCATGTAAAGCCGTTACTATGCAACGACCGCGAGATAAGCGAATACACCAGAGCTGTTTCCACGTAACGACTAGGTAAACACGTTCCTGCAGCAACAGACATGACCGCAACAATGATACAGCAACAAAGGAATGGTGTTTTCTATTTGGTCCGTGCAGAGATGTTATAACTGGGACAGTTTGGGGCAAGAGTTCTCAGTTGAAAGTCCGGCTGTGAAGAGAGGACTTTATGTGTGATATTTGGAGTGTGTAATTCAGCAGGACTGTTACAGTTCCCGTGTTAGTACCCGTTGTCAGGAAAAGGCTAGTGGAGACTGTAATAGAATGAGGACACTACTCTGTATGTGTCTGTGGTCTGTAAAATATAGTCACGAGTCGTGAGTGTGTAAGCGGCCAATAAATAGAATCACCAATCCAAACCCCGTCTATAGTCACACATACTACGTCACAGTATATAACAAACAGCTTAACTGCCGAAACAGAGCGGGTTGGTGTAGTGAAAAATCTTTAGACTTGTATTCAGGACGTGCTCCGTTCGAATCCCGGCCAGAACACTGTCCTTATTCATGTTTTCCGTAATTTCTCTTAATTCCGCCAGGAAAATACCGAGACAGTACCTCGATTTGGCCACAACCACTTCCTTCAAAATGCTTTCCAACATAAAATTCATACACTCTCGTAACATTCGAAGCCAGGCAGTCCAGATACTGACAGCATCATAACCACCTTCTTCCCAACAAGTTTAGAAACGGTCTTTCAAGATTCTGCTGTTCCTGGTAACATCAAAATTCCTCATCCCACCCCGAAGTGAAAGATCAGTTTGGGCATTCCTTTGCCTCTTTTAATTCCTTTCAGCTTCTGCAGATGTTTCTCTATGAAAGTGACAGTTCTAAAGGCCGGTCCCAACGGGGAAACGTCGTCCCTCGCATTTACGCGGGACCGAGCTGGCTTCTTCCTCTGATAGCATTGCGTGACGCCAAATCTCTCTCTGAAGGAGAAAGCTTGTACTGCAAGGCACGAGAAACATTCGATAGGTATCTCCACACATTCCAGCAGCTAAATCAACAGCTGTGTAAAACATATTGTTTCCTGAAGAGTATTATCTTCTGGCATACAACACCATGTAGTCCGTTGCAAGTCAACCGACGGTTAAGAGGAACATATCGCGTCCATATAGTCCTCCGAAATGTCGGTCGAGTTTCAACAACAAGACGTTCATAACCACGGTGTGAAAATCTCAAACCTTACCACTACTGACTGTCCAAATCATCTTTCAGAATATGGGATAGAACGCCGTATAAACCGTTGAAAGGAAATAGACTCTTCGGAGGAATATACCGCCTTCATCTTCTGTGTCGAAAAAATAAGCCAAACAATAAATCAGCGTAAAGCAAGTAGCGAGAAGAGCTCATCCGAAACGTGTTCAATGGACTACGCAGCGACTGTCCCAGAAGAAAGAACTCTTCATAACCATCGCTGTAATAAACGGTAAAGATATTGCTGTAACAAGCCGTGGATGCCCATAAGGTTGTGAGACGTCGAGGCTCCCACATTTACTAGACAATCGGTTTACAGAAGGTGGTGAGTTTTTCAGTCTTATGCGCCGGCCGCCCTTTACCCCAGAGAAGATTCCTGGTACTCATTTGTATTAGAGGCTTAGTCAACCCCAGGGGTAAGACCTTAAATCCTTTACCTCTGATGTTGCGCCATAGCTTAGCAAGCAACCTTACGGAAGAAAAGTCCCTGTGTTCAAAGAGATCACCGGTATGGCGGTTTTGGTTCCAACCGTATGTTCAAAATAGAATTTAGTAACTTCGTAATGATGACGTAATGATACACGTCACTGTGTCATGATGACGTGCCCTCAGAGATGTTTTAGACAACGTTTACAAATTTCATTTTTCGAAAAAGACCAATTTTACCACAAACGTCTTTATATTCTACGATTATGAAATATACATGAAGACACGTTAATTTCTGTATACAGAGTAGTTTCGAATACCATCTATATTAAATACATGAAGCTGATGGCCGATAAGGGGTGGTTTCAGCTGGAGGTTGGGGAGGGATCAAGAACTGATCATCATCATACATGAAGCTGATGGCCGATAAGGGGTGGTTTCAGCTGGAGGTTGGGGAGGGATCAAGAACTGATCATCAGGTCCTGGTACAGAGCAGAGATTAATCAAGCAATCATCTGGGGCCCCAAGTCTATTACGACCAGATTTACTTTATTTTTGCTCATGTTTTGTTCGTATCATATATATCATATATTACGCAACAATATAAACAAAAATCTTTTTAGAAGTTACCATACGAGTAACAGCATTTGGAGAACTTCGTGTTCTTGTTTAGACTTGCGCAGTCGCAGGCGATCATCGTTAAATTGAGGCAAGTTACGTGGTATTATACATGACCTCGTGACAAGCTCATGTGAAGGCACGGCAACCAACAGTAATGACCAAGGTCTTTAATATTCGATAGCAATTTTGTGTGTGCGCGCGCATATGAAGACAGTAAAGCAGACGAGTAGCTGCGGAGGAAGTTGCAGTGGCCCCGGAACCGACCCGTGACGAAGAAAGCCAACCGGAAGTGACGTATGATGTTATCGCTCCGCACGCCCAAGTAACTTCGCGCTCTACTCACGTCATTTGTTTCACTTAAGAAACAACAAAATAATATGACAACTATCGTGATTCCTAAGCAGACATTTTCATTACTTCCCATCATGGAAATAAGTAAGGCAAAAGTAAATGGTAAATTTATCCGTGTACTTAATTAAGCATCACGACGTGAAGTCAGTATGGGAAGTATGGAAATAGCTGTCTTAAGCTCGACACTAGATTATTCCATTCTTTTCTACTCATTGTTGCTCATGCACTTGGTTTTGTTGGCTAGGTTTGTAGCATAAATTTCTACCTCCTTTTCTATCCTAGTTCCACGCATGTGCGTGCTTTATCACAATGTTTATTGCACATTTTCTTGTTACATCCCGCCGAATTAGCCTGGTCTCAGGTGATTAAATAGCTGTGTAAATCCGACAGCTGTCGTCTGGCGACTGAGACTAGACTCTTCTAAGAGATTCAACATTATAGGTGTTTTCCTTCCCCCTCACAGGAGGACGGAAACAGATTCAGTTTCCGAAACGTATTTCCTAGTTCCTAGAATACCGGGCGACGAACGAAGTCCAAAGTCCCAATAATTCTGGGTAGTTCCTTTCTCCTTTAACATTGTGGAAAATCCCCTGGCAACTACAGATATGCTGCATGAAAACCAAAGCCGGTATGGCGGCTGTCGGGAACAGAAACATCTAGTAACCCCGCCGGGAATCGAACCCTATTTTCTTTGTAATTCTCAAACGCACTCCCTGAAATTCTTATGAGCCTTCTATGGAATCCTCGTACGTATCTCTTAAAAAAAAGGCAGATCCATAGCTAAAGCGGTTAGTCGTTGCCTTCCCACTCCGGCGGCACGGATTCGATTCCAGGTCTGGTCAAGTGGGATTTGTGGTGGACAAAATGGCGCTGGGGCAGGTTTTCTCCAAGTACTTCGGTTTACCCTGCCAATCTTCATTGTACCAATTGCTCCACAATCACCCTCACCTACCATCTGCGGCTGGTACAATAGGCCAGAAGTGGCTGCAGTACAAGGAACTCAGTACCACCCCACTAGCAATAAAAAATCTCTTAAATTCGCCATAGACGATTGAGTTTGCGGTATTATCGCGTGTAAGTGTGTCTCCTAACGAACGGTCTCAGTAGACTGCTCTTGTCTCCATCAGGGTCAAGAAGTCAAACCGTCTCTGCTTCCTTCTTCACTGAGGGAACGTCAATTTGTTTCTTGCGAAATGCACCTGTTTGTAACACATCTTGTCTCAGCATGCATTCGTACATTATAATAAAGTGGGCCATGCCAATGTTAAAATGTAAAGTGTAATTTATATATGCATCATACGCTCAGTGCTGGACCGGCAACACGTTAAAACTGATAATTACTTTAATATGACCTATCTTTCAAGCCGCACTATGGCCCTGGGGTCGACTCAGCCTCTGACAGAAGTGAGTACCAGGAAACTTCCTGGGGGGTAAAGGGTGGCCGGCGCATAAGGCTGACAACATCACCTCCATCTGTTAGCCGATTGTCTAGAAAATGTGGGAGCCTCGATGTCTCACAACCACATGGGCCTCCACAGTGATAACTTTACCTTTTTTTTTTAAGTACTTGGTGCTCCTTTGTGTTAAGCAGAGGTACCGGGTTCCTTTGGAACTGCGAAGTTACGCGTATATAGAAATGAAAGCAAGATGGTGAGGTCAAATCTTCAGTCCATAAGTTTTCCAATATTTCGCAAAAAGAAAACTGCTCAAATAAAATTCCGTTCAATAATGAGACTATGCTAAATAACTAAATTTATGGTGCAAAATCCTCCTTGGTATGATGATAGTTACTCAGCTGGTCGAGGAATTCACTGGCTTTATGTAACTTAAAGTGACATCACTGTGCCCACAGAAGTCTGCCATTGGTCCCCTTTCTAATCGAATTTAATCTAGTCCTCACCCTCACACCCTGTTCATCTAAGATCCCATTTGATGTTAACGTATTGACGTCTCGTTTTCTTTGATGTTTCCGACTAAAATGTTACAAGTTCTTTTTATTTCCTCCCGTTTGTTACATGCCACGAATATCTCATACTCCGATATTTTAGTGATAGTCTAATAATAATAATATTTAATAAATGATAAAAATTACGTTTGTGATATAAGTGTCTCGATTATGACGTCACTTCCTCCTTCTTCGATCCAAATATCTTTCTCACCACTTCAATGCCATCAATCCACATTCTTCCTTAAAGTAATAAACCAGGTTCCATACCCATAAAGAGCAACATGCAGAAGGAGCCTATACACGAAGTTCCGCTCAGGCGCAGAGCAGGTCTGCACAAATTGCGGGTGTCAAGTCGCCATAATGCCTAAGACTGTCATGATGACGCTCAGAATTGTCTTCTTATATTTATTAGTAGTGCATGACCCACCAAATACGAGCAGTTCGACTCGAAACAGTGCCACTGACTACATTGACTCAGATTTCTTGTTTCTTTTCTTCAGTCCTCACAGACAACTGCCGGAATAATGCGACAGTCAGTAAACAACTGTAATGCACGTAATGAGCCTTCTATGTGTATCACTAGATAGCAGCACAGTCCTGCTTCATGACAGTCTAGGTAGCAGACTCACATGCGCATGTTCAGAGGCTAGTTTTTCAAAATGGCTACCGTGCTTAAGGAATGTACTACCGAAGAGCAGTGTTCTTTTGTGCGTTTTTTGGTGGAGAAAAGGGACTCAATACAGAGGATATTAATAAATAAATTTTTCCTGTTTACGGCGGGAAGTGTTTTTGCGTAATGCGGCTCACAACTGGGTCGAGAATCGTGGCTGATAAAGAGGTTGAAAGGGAGGCGAAAAATGGCTGAGACAACACTCAAAAAAGACTTCTTTGCTACTGTTTTCGAAGCACTGGTAAAGCGACTGGGCAAGTGTATCACTGTTGGTGAAGGATATGTCGAGAAATAAATGTTTTTTTTTCAGTTTCAATTATCATATATTTCTATAGTTTATATCAATTTGTGACATATTTACTGACTTTCCCTTGTACCTAAATTAGGCCATTAGAGTTTCCTTACTAGTTCTTTCTAGTTCATCCATCGTCCTACTATCTGACACTTCATAATCTAGATACTGAAAACGTCTTAAAATAGCCGATAGACAGGAAAATAATCTCTCCTTTTCTTTACGCTTTTTGTGTCTTGACCTCATTCCCATATTTTTTAGCACCCCCTTCCTATCCCAATCATTTTCCGCCTTTTCGTCATTTCTCCCCGCATCCTAACAAAGGCTTTCGGTTATTAACAAGAGTGAAGATCTGGCTAGTATTTGTAACCATATGTAAATATTTCAGCTATTTGTTAGAAAGGGTACGCCGATAGGTTATTGGTGAAGAACAGTCTTAAAGAGGGAGCAATGTGACAGAAGAGACCATTGCTAGACAACGCTTCAGTAAAGACATTCTCGAGGTAACGAAGTCAACAGTATTACCTCCGTTACTTAGTAGCAGGCTGCTACTTTTCGTAGCAACGGACAAAACAAATAATGGCAGAAGAAGCGAACGGTTTGAGATTCGGGCCTCCTGGAAGTTACTTCAGTCAGGGGGATTTCAGTAGCGAGAAAGTCCCGTGTGGAGGCGGGATCGAACACCTCCACCGTGGGTGGCCCTGTGAGTCGTAGAAGCCGACGAAATGGAAGTCTCGAATCTGAGAGAGTAAAATATGACCACGAGTCCCACAGGACACGGATCCGAAAATGACTGCGCTGACGATGACCAGCAGCAATTGTAAACGACAGACCAGTCCTCTTGTCAGAGAGAGCGTCCCACAACAACAAACCCACAATTGTCTGACAGTAATAAATATCTGGTTGTAAGCCCCAGAAGGGTGGTTTATTCAAACACAGACTGGCCGAATGACAGTCGGTCGTAACATAAGACTCAGACTCAGTCTCAGTAGAGAGAGATTCGTCAGACAGACGTCAATCAAGTCAGTTCGGCGTGTGAGCAGTGGTTCTTCGTTCTCCATTCGTCACAGTGGAAGAGAAGACGCTCGTGGTACAGTAAGGAATGAAGCGAGTCGTAGACAGTCATAACTGATTGTAATTGTAAAAAGTGCCAATAAATCCAATCATCTAATCCAGAACCCATTATAATTCGGCATGGAACGTGACTAATGCATTAGCAGTGAACCTATTAGACAGTCGCAAAGCTACACATACGAACTTCTTTTGGCTTATTTTGGACTGTCCTTCCGGCCGAGGTAAAGCGAAAGCTTACCCCATACCACAGCAAGCCCCCACACCTATATGGTCTCCCCAAGATCCATAAACTACACATACGAGTAGACTGAAAATATACACCGTCCTAACTTACCAGACAGACCTGAGTAAAACCCCAATACAAGAATTAAAATGATGCCTAAGTGAACAAAAAAAGAAGTATGTTAGTTACCCCACTGTGCATGAGTCATTCACGAGCCTGTACTTACTGAACATATGTATTTATCGCCAATTCTGTAGATTATGTACAATAAATGCGTGAAAAATTGATTTCACAAGGCATTATGTTCTTTATTCTGGCTTCTAGAATTATGGGAAATTTGTGCAGGTCTGCCTGAAGAAAATATACTGTGAGGACGTATAATCGAATGATCTGGCTCAGTACCAAATTAAGAAGTTCCGTTTGGTATCGGCGATACTGGGAAGTGATCCTCTTAATAGAATCATGTAGCCGGTTATATATGAAAAGACTGTACTGACGTTTGTACAGACACGGTGCTGTGGCGTCGGTTTATATGCTAATAACGTCAGAACAATCAGATGCGTGGAATGCTGACATCTGTTGTGTCTGCAATCTGTGATGGCTGCGTCACAGTCGACTACTTCCCCCCCGTTGGCAGGTGGAGCTGCAGTTCCAGATTCGGGGAGGCAGAACACCATATACACCCGCAGTTGCCAATGAACAAAGCTCACAAGCAGTGATATTGAAACCTCATGTGAAAGTCAGTACTTTCACCACTTAAAGAACACTGGTTATTGTGTGTATCGCCTTTAACATTAGACAAACTCAGGATTTTCATCACAAACTGCACGCTTCGTGTGGTTCACAGGAAAGAAAAAGAAAAACAGTGATTAATTACTTAACCCGTTGGTCTTTACTATGGAAACGAAGTAGGTTTCCTGTGAGGTAGGAACTGAATTTTTAAATAAAGGCAAAATTGTCCCTGTGCTTAACTAATTAAGCCCTATGCCATGAAAGCTTATGGGGGAATGGATGTGCTCTGCTGTACTGTAAATTGTGGAACTAGCGATAGTGTTATAGTTATTTGTAATTACGACATGTAAATGGTCAATACATCTATTCACCAATCCAAACCCTGTCTATAGTCACACCTGTACACGTGACAATATTAACAGGTCTCGCAACGGTAGAGAACTGCTTCCTATGACGTGATCCTTTGTAATCCGTCAAAAGTTTACAGACGTTTCAGAGAAAAGTCCTAGCTCCATTTTGAGCGTCGAAGATTAAGCTAAGTAAGCAAGCAGAAGAAGCATATAAATTAAAAGTAAAATAAAAGTATCTGTAACAGGCCGTGGAGGCCCATAGGGTTGTGAGACGTTTTCTAGATAGTCGGCTCATAGATGGAGGTAAGGTTGTCAGCCTTACTCGCCGGCCGCCCTTTACTCCCAAGAATATTCCTGGTACTCTTTTCTGTTAGAGGCTGAGTCGACCCCAGGGCCATATTGCGGCTGGAAGGATTAGGTAAACTGAAAATTCCGCCTCAACGGGATTCGATTCCGCGACCTTCCGGCTTGTAGCATAGTGCCTCAACGAACTACGCTACCGCCCCCCCCCCAGAAGAAGCATGTAGTAAGCAAAAGGTTCCCTCGAAACGCCGATGGGCTTATACCAGACTACAGGGCGTCATATCCCAAAAGGTACTGCTCTCACTTCTAACCCTTCTTACCAAATATGGTGAGGCTGATTCAACGGAAGATGTCGCGATCGGTGGAATTTGTAACATGATAAATGATACAAATTCCGTCCCAAGTGCAAACAATATATATTATATGTCTTTGATCTTGTTCTTTCTACACTACATGTTTCGGCCTCTATCGGCCATCATCAGGTGTATACTCTTAACGTTGCTGCCACACTGAACCCGGTCTAAAATTTAACATTTAAAAACACAATGTCACATTCTTCGTATTATCAACATCTACATCGTTGATATGTGTCTGGTATGTAGATTATGTTGCACACGTCAAATTTGATGTTCTTGTAGTAGCACTTTAAAAATCTTTAGTTATGATGTTTTTAAAAACTTTTTAAAATTTTCTCTAAATTTTAAATTTAAAATTTAAAATTCTTAGGGTTACACGCCCTATGTCTAAGTGCTTGAGCGGCTAGTTCTTGTTTTCACACTGTACAGGTGTTATTTAATGTAGTCTTCTTTTGTGGGTGCCGCTGCTTGTCTGTACTACGTGTGTTTAAAAAAAGTTTTTAAAAACATCATAACTAAAGATTTTTAAAGTGCTACTACAAGAATATCAAATTTGACGTGTGCAACATAATCTACATACCAGACACATATCAACGATGTAGATGTTGATAATACGAAGAATGTGACATTGTGTTTTTAAATGTTAAATTTTAGACCGGGTTCAGTGTGGCAGCAACGTTAAGAGTATACACCTGATGATGGCCGATAGAGGCCGAAACATGTAGTGTAGAAAGAACAAGATCAAAGACATATAATATATATTGTTTGCACTTGGGACGGAATTTGTATCATTTATCGTATAGAGTGCAACAGGATGCTTAAATATAATATTGTAACATGAATTTAGAAATTAGAAATGGATACAAAATTATAATTGAAAAGCCTGAAGATGCAAAGCCACTAGGAAGACTTCGCCGTAGTTGGAAGGAAAACGCCAAAATTGATCTCAAAGAAACAGGAACTGAGGGTGTGGAGTGGCTTCATCTAGCTAAGGATAGATAAATTCGGGTGGTGAATTTCTTGGTTATCCGAGCGACGACGAGCTCAGTCCATGAAGTCAGTTATATCTTTGAGTAATATTAAAGTGGCTGTAACCTCGCAGGTTGCGAGGGAAAGTTCTGATGCCTACTTTCGAAAACTACAGGCCCAGAGTGACAAGGGTGTGGGTGTCTCACACAATTGATGCCTGTGACGTGCTGATAAGGCGGTATGCACAATGGAGGTGCATTGTTGGGCGACTGACGGCTGTTAATACAACCCGACTTGTGGGAGGAGAACAGCTGAAGGAAGATTGAAGGCGAATGTTGAGCTATTGACAGCATCTGATCCGCACCCAGTGAGACTACCGGACATCAAAATATTGCAAACTCTATTTTCTGACTGACTGAACTTGAATAGACCGCCTCTGTGGTCTAGTGGTCAGAGTTACTGCCTACAGATCCATAGGTCCGGTTCGATTCCCGGCGCTACCAGATTTTTTGAGAAGTAGTGGGTCTGGATCCGGGTCCACTCAGCCTCGTGAGGATAATTGATGAGTTATTTCGAGGAAATAGCGGCTGCGGTCTAGAAAACCGAGATTAACGGCCGTGGAGATCGGTTGCGCTGACCACATGACACCCTCTATCGGCAAAAGTTGGCACTAACTTCACCGACAAGCGGCCGTCGCTCAGTCGGTTCAGTTCGCATGCGGACTACAGGCCACGGAGATTGTTTTTGCTTGTGAATTTGAATATATGGACCTTCTACGCTTTATAGTAAAATATATTATATTGTTATATAAGGCATTTCAGAGCCAAGATATTCTACATCCTGTGAGGTAATAAAATTGTACTGCAATATATTGTATTTCAGAACTGAGACAGTAAACATTCTGTGAAATAATGAAATTGTATCCCAATATATTGTACAGAGTAAATCGTATAGAACCGACCCGATGAATTTGCTAATAATTCCGCAGGTGATGCATATAACCGCTCACAATTACGATATAATAATCTGTGGGCCGTGCTGAGTCGAATGGTGTGCGCATTATCCGGCAAGTGGCAGCCCTTATGCTGCAAGGTCAGGGACAATCCCGAAACGTGTCTGCAGTGCGCAGGCGACAGTCATGGAGTACACTGTTGAACAGCGAGTGTTTCTAGTGCCTACTTGAAAACGGCGGACACTTTCAACACCTGCTCTGATCAGGGCACACAATCCAAGATAAGATATGTGTAAATTACTTTAATATCTGTATGGTATATTTTATATTACACCTCATTTCGTGGGGCCGGTTTTATATGAATCACCCTGTATTTCAGAACTGAGACATTATACATTCTGTGAGATAATTAAACTGTATTGTAATATATTGTATTTCAGAACTGAGACATTATACATTCTGTGAGATAATGAAACTGTGTTGTAATATATTGTATTTCAGAACTGAGACATTATACATTCTGTGAGATAATGAAACTGTGTTGTAATATATTGTATTTCAGAACTGAGACATTATACATTCTGTGAGATAATGAAACTGTGTTGTAATATATTGTATTTCAGAACTGAGACATTATACATTCTGTGAGATAATGAAACTGTGTTGTAATATATTGTATTTCAGAACTGAGACATTATACATTCTGTGAGATAATGAAACTGTGTTGTAATATATTGTATTTCAGAACTGAGACATTATACATTCTGTGAGATAATGAAACTGTGTTGTAATATATTGTATTTCAGAACTGAGACATTATACATTCTGTGAGATAATGAAACTGTGTTGTAATATATTGTATTTCAGAACTGAGACATTATACATTCTGTGAGATAATGAAACTGTGTTGTAATATATTGTATTTCAGAACTGAGACATTATACATTCTGTGAGATAATGAAACTGTGTTGTAATATATTGTATTTCAGAACTGAGACATTATACATTCTGTGAGATAATGAAACTGTGTTGTAATATATTGTATTTCAGAACTGAGACATTATACATTCTGTGAGATAATGAAACTGTGTTGTAATATATTGTATTTCAGAACTGAGACATTATACATTCTGTGAGATAATGAAACTGTGTTGTAATATATTGTATTTCAGAACTGAGACATTATACATTCTGTGAGATAATGAAACTGTGTTGTAATATATTGTATTTCAGAACTGAGACATTATACATTCTGTGAGATAATGAAACTGTGTTGTAATATATTGTATTTCAGAACTGAGACATTATACATTCTGTGAGATAATGAAACTGTGTTGTAATATATTGTATTTCAGAACTGAGACATTATACATTCTGTGAGATAATGAAACTGTGTTGTAATATATTGTATTTCAGAATTGAGACATTATACATGCTGTGAGATAATGAAACTCTATTGTAATATATTGTATTTCAGAACTGAGACATTATACATTCTGTGAGATAATAAAATTGTATTATAATATATTGTATTTTAGAAATGCAACATTCTACATTTTATGCGACAATGAATCTATGTTTCAGAATTGAAACTTTCTGCTTCTTTGCCACAAATTTATAACTAACAACAGGAAGAAATATGAAATTAAAACATTATTAACGTCTCGGTCCCTCTTACACTTGAATGTGAGAACAGGAAACGCATTGACATCAGCTAGTCACAGGCCTGTATATAGAGCAATGATGTAACACAAAAACACAAACAAAATTTTGGTTCAATATCCTGAAGATAGGAGACTAGTTCGGAAACAAACATAGACCTATGAGATCTTAAGAGAAATGTGTTGCGAATACATGGAATTAATTCAGCTGACTCGAGCCACGGATAAGCTGTTGGTTTTTGTGAACGTGGAAATGAAATTTCGGATTCCATAAAAAGGAAAATCTCTTTGCTGGATTTGCGTTTCTCACAGTGGCTGCTTGTAGCGCCGTGTAGTTCGACGGCCGCCTGCTTTTGGTTAATTTGTTTTGCATGTTCTTCAACCCCCGAAGATGTAGGCAGTATGTCCCTCCGAAACATCAGTAAAACTTGCACCGCTTATCACAAAAGATTTAACTGGATTACCATCAGCTTCTCAAGATGATCCTGATCATAGAGTTAAATTTCGAAACAGGAGTAGTAACCATATACACTGTACATTTCAGTAACGAATGCAGCAGTACAGTAGATAACGCATTTCTGTTCCCACAACGTCTATTTACTGCCCGTCGTGTCCATATGAAAATAAAGGCTATTCAGATAATATGTGAAGCTTGCAGCCCATGAGATAAAAGGTGAAACGATGTTGAGTTCCCCTAAAGCGATTGGTTCGAAGATATATCCGACATTTGCCACTTGAACAGTTCCAAAATGCTGCACCAGCTGCTGGCTATCTCTCGGCGACCCGACTCATCTGCCCCCACCTTGCTGTGAAGCAGAAACTGACAGTAGCATTGCCGACCTGCCAGAAGAAGAACACCACAAGTACCAGACTGCACAGTTAACCGCTTGTGTTAAAGAACTCAGCGAGTTTACTCAGATTTACTGGGTTTTCGGACTTTGTTCATCGCCTGTTATTCTAGAGATTAGACGACACAACGCTTAGGAAACTGGATCTGTTTCCGTCCTCAGATGAGGGGGGGGGGAGGTTAGCTCTTTCTACGGGACCCAAAACCTGAGGACGGAAACAGATCCAGTTTCCGAAAAGTTATGTTTTCTAGTTTCTAGAGCACGGGACGATGGACAAGGACCATTATTTTGAGCGGGGAACATCATTTTGTTGGTAACCTTCCCGCGACCGTCATTCTGATAAGGTTATTATGAAAATGAAGACGTTATAATGGTTAGAAATAGCAGCTTGAAGTTAGAGGACGACAAATTTGCATTTTCCGAAATAATGGTGTACTGCATAATCTAGGAATACAATTTGCCGTCCTTCACAGCACAGGTGTTAAACTCCAAAGACTTGCAATTGTTAGAATTGCATGAGAGGCAAGCAGTGGGGGCTTGGAACTTGGAAGCCATTTCAGCATTTCCTTGAAAGCAACAGGAAAACCAAGAAAACCTGTGTCGAGACACCGCACAAAGGATCCTTTGGGTGCAGAGTGGCTTCTGGCCAGCAGTTCGGCAAACATGAAAATATAATGAAGGTGGTCGGTCGGTTAAATTGCTGCTCGTCCTCACCAGCATAGTAACTCTTGATTTCGGGACCAGTCTGGACCTATGACCATATTTTTTTTTCTCACGACTTTTACGTGTTTTGAAATGGGACCTCCTCTTCGACGAGAGGAGAGACTAACTACTACTGGTCACTCCCGCTCTACTGGGGAGTGACTGTTGGGTCTCACTCTCACTCAATCACTAGTTGAAATTCTCCTCGCACGCATGCTCATATTGTTGCGGTGTCGTAACCAATGAGGCTTATCCGAGGAGCGATTATGTTGGTTGAAATGTAGCCAAATGTGTGTGTTCATTGTGTGATATAAACATAAGTTTGAAATTATCTAAACGAATTTCAGACTACAANTAACACCACTTATACACGGTGCCAAATCCCAGAAGACTGCCTTCTACAATGAGTTAATTTTTATGCATTTTTTTCACTTTCATAAACTAAACATAAAAAAGTAAAAACCCAGTAACAGGCCGTGGAGGCCCATAGGGTTGTGAGACGTCGAAACTCCCACATTTTCTGCACAATAGGCTCACAGATGGCGGTGAGACTGTCAGCCTTACGCTCCGGTCCCGCTTTACCCGTCAGGAAGATTCTTGGTACTCATTTCTGTTAGAGGCCGAGTCGACCGCAGGGCCATAGTGTGACTGGAAGAATTAGGTCAACTGAGAATTCCAATAACCTCATCGGGAATCGAACCCGCGACCTTCTTTCTTGTAGCATAATGCCTCAACCAACCACGCTACCGCGTGCCCCCCAAACTAAATATATTATGTTCGAATTTTTCATCACCAAGACTGGAAGATTAACTTCGATGAAATTAAGTGAATGGTGTCCTCACAAAACAGTCTGAGAGGGGACATGGGATAAGCATAAGCAATGTCAGTAGGTAAACCTGAAGGAAAGAGACCACTTGTTAAAACCTAGGCATAAATAGTAGAACAATACTAAATTAAATCTCAGAAAAAAAGGATATGATTTTGTGGAGTGGAATCACGTGGCTCAGGATGGCGCAGAGCGACGATTCCTTGCGAACGTGATAATGAACGATGACTACTATATCTTGGTATGTGACACTATGTAGTCGGGTAGAAGTTTACAGACATGTTGGAAAAATCTTTACCCTCCATCTTCAGACATGCTACGCAAGGCATGAGCAAGGAGCAAACAGCAAGCTTGCATATCATATGTTTTTCCTGAAGATGGAGCATGTTCTCTAGAAATTTTGGTGAACTTTTACAGGACTACTGGACGTCGCACCAAAGAAAATAATATTCATCATAATTACCGATATGAGAATTAAAATTAAAATTAGACCCCTACAAATTCTGAGCATATTGTTATTACGAGAGATGAGTAACTGTTAGCTTTTCAGTAATACACAAAGCCATTAGATTGACTTCTTCCGTGTGGAGGAGGGTTAGAATACCTCCACCATATGCTCGCGACCCATAGAAGGTGACGGAAAGGAGCCCAGTGCCTGGGGGTATAACTGGACCATTCTGTTCCTGGGGGATATAAATACAGGGCCCTGACCCTCCAGGTTGGGGGGGGGGTGGACTCAATGCTGACGGCCTTGCTCTGTCAAAGAAAAACTACCGTTGCGAAATTCTAAGAAGTGAAAAGTGATATAATCTGGCAGAGACTTCTAAGGAAGTCTATGGCTCAAAAAGAGCCATTTTGTCAATGATGACTCATATTTTCATGAATCTGTAGCAACACACGTTTCCTTTCTAGACCGGAAATGCTGTTTGTAGTTGGCACGCCTGACAATAATCCATGGCGTCTCTGTGGTCAGGACTGTGGCGTCAAACAGTTGATGAGCGACACGCGCCGTATGCCCAGCACGTGCGAGAGGACAGATTAGCAACCGCCCCTCCAGATACTTTCCTGGAAACTGATATCACACACACAAACATAAAACGTGTCTATTCAACGCCGTTCCTCCAGTTACAAGGATAATTCCGCATTAATAACATTCGTAAAGGCAAAAATGTAAAATTTTCCTTGTGTTTGTCTAATTAAACACTACGCTATGAAGAAGTAGGGGGGAGTGGATGTGTAGAGCCACGTCTTCATGACTTCGAATCGTATTGATTAGAATGACGGAAGACTTGGCCGGATTTATCGGCGATTCAGCAATGTTTAAGATGTTGTCTCAACTACTAAATACTCTTTGGGCGTAGAAGGGAAGAAATGGCCAGAAGATGACGGAATTACCTAGCGGAGAACTTCATAATCTGTAGACCTATTCTTCACTAATAGCGCTGGAATAGATCAGCCAATAGAGCGACTATGCCATGGGCTGAAACACCAAGGAATCGGAGTTCAATTTCCGACAGGGGAAAGTGATTTTTCTCTTCTCTAAGCATCTTGATCGGCTATGGCGCCAAGGTTGTCTCCTATCCAAGGGGAACCTGGGATACAGCGGCCAGGGCGTGAACCTGTCCACGCATCTCCGTGTGGAGCAGAAGCAGATAATTCAAGGAAATATACTGTATTTCTGCACCAGAATATGACTTCACTGTCTGCTGCTTAAGTAAGAACTTAACGTTTACCATCCTTAATTCTTCACCAAATGGCATCACGGTAAGACATGTAGCATGCATGGAGAAAATAAAAAAAAAATTATGAAATTGTAATATGAAAAAATGGAAGAGATAATTTACGAGACCCGGGTTTTGATGGGAGGATGATATTAAAATGGAACGCATCTAGCTAATTTCTAAAAAGGGAAGAATAGTTTTGCTGAAGAATGGACGTTGCCCTCGCACGAAACATTATGTTTTCTCGTCACTAGTAACTGGACAATGAGCTCAATACAGAAATAGAATCTGAGTAAGGTAAAACGGTAGTTACTCCTGTAACAGGCCATGTAGGCCCATAGGGTTGTGGGACGTCAAGGCTTCTACATTTTCTAGAGAATCGGCTCACAGATGGCGGTGAGGTTGTCAGTCTTAGGCCCGGTCATCTTTTACCCCCCAGGAAGATTCCTGGTACTCATTTCTGTTAGAGGCTGAGTCGACTCCAGGGCCACAGTGCGACTGGAAGGATTTGGTAAATTGAAAAATACAACGACTTCTTCGGAAATCGAACTCACGACTTTTCTGCTTGTAGGGTAGTGCCTCAATTAGCAACGCCACTCTGTGCCCCAATGAATTTTGAGTTCATGTCAATAGTCACTCGGATGCAATGGTTTTAGGATAATGCGGATTACTGGTATAATAACCATTGACAATTGGACGTAAAGTCTTCTAACTTCCGTACTTTTATTTCCCCCCCTTGATTCTACCTTATTTTTTTTCCAGTCCCTCTTACTTGTCCATCGCATCGTCTTTCCTGCCCCCCCCCCACTCCCACTTCCTCCGCTTGACTTTAAAACAGGCACTGGTAGCACTTTTAGGCAGACCACAAACTCCACCGAGCAGAGCCCTCATTGAGAAGCCAACAGTTACTTGGACAGGCAAGACATTCCTCTCAGTTTAAGGAACCGGAAAGTCCCTTTTTTCATCAACAACACCCCTCATTCCCACACTTACCGATCATATTCCATTAAGACTCATTTTAATATTATCCTTCCATTTACTCCTAAGTCTTCTAAGTGATCTCCTTCCTTCAGATTTTTATACTAAAACTTTGTACGCACTTCTCTTCTGTTACGCAAATAAATCGCAAACTTTCTTTCGTACGTCACGGGCCGCATAGAAAGACGCATCCTACAATTGTCATATTTTTGCTTGTTTATTCGTTACTAAGGTAACATTTTTACCGAGCCGTTGCCTAGAAATGATAGAAGGGATACACATATACACAGACTGATAAGAGAGATTTGTGGCACACGTCGTTGAGATGGGCTCAGGTGCCCTGATATACGTTTACATACCAAGTTTCATAAAGATTGGTTCCGGCATTCAAACGTGAATAGGAGGATACACAGAGCATGGCGCTAGAATAATCCTGCTTTCATTCTTTCATATTGAGGAATTAGGCTAATGAAATAGTATAGCAATTCACGAAGCATTAAAAAACAAGACACATAGCAAAACACACAACAGGAGAGAACACGAGCCCACCGACTCAAACACGCATGCGCGTCGAGGGGACTTTTATATTAACAACATAAAGGAGGAGTATCCTCACTCAGTAATTTTAACACCTGATGATGACCATATTGGTCGAAACATGTAGTGATGGAGTTTTAAACTTTTAATAAATTTTACAGAAAGTGGTGCTGCACGTGAGACTGCAAAAGCTAACCGACACTAAATCGATTCACGAGCATAGATTAGTGCAATTAGCCTATCGGACGAAGAAACGCGTATGGCCTAAGAAAGGAAAAGCTGTCTAAAAACATAAAATTAGAATATACACAACTATAATCTTGCCTGTGGTTCTGCATGGGTGTGGAACTTGGTCTCTGACATTAAGGGAGGAACATAGACTGATGGTATTTGAGAACAGGGTGTTGAGGAGAATATTTCGACCGAAGAGAGATGAAGTGACGGGAGGTTGGAGAAAACTGTATAATGAGGAGCTTCATAACTTATACTCTTCGCCAAATATAGTTAGAATGATCAAGTCAAGGAGGATGAGATGGGCAGGGTATGTAGCACGAATGGGGGAGTCGAGGAATACATATGAGATATTGGTGGGAAAGCCAGAAGGAAAGAGACCACTAGGAAGCCCAAGACATAGGTGGGTAACACAATATTAAAATGGACCTTAGAAGTACAGAATTGGATGATGTGGACTGGATCGACTTGGCTGAGAATAGGGACCAATGGAGGGCCCTTGTGAACACGGTGATGAAGTTTCGGGTTCCACAAAATGCTGGGAATCTCTTGAGCAGCTGCAGAATTGGTGGCTTCTCAAGAAGGTCTCAGCTCAATGAGTGAGTGAACAAAGCGACGGTCGCCTCAGACGCGGGCCGTCAGAATGACCCGGACGGCAGGGACTGGCTTCCCGATTCCCGGGGCACGACAGGTGTTTGGAGGGCGCGCGCCCGACGCGTGAGCAGGCAGCTGACGGCCCTGTTCCCTTCCGGCGAGCAACCGTGTGACGCAGTGACGCGGATCATGCACTTCAAGGGGGAACACACGGACCGGCAGCAGTCATGTATACTATATATGTTAATTCCTCTTCGTGTTTCTGAACTCTGAAGCGCTCACGCCTGCGCAGATCTCGCTAACTACAACTACCGAGCAGGTCGTTGTAAAATCCTCTATGTAGCAGACATGGCCCACCGTCCATCTATAGCAAACCATATCCAATATACAAAGCGGAAGAGGTAAAGCTGTCCCTGTAACAGTTCGCGGAGGCCTATATGGTTGTGAGACGTCGAGGTTCCCACATTTTCTAGAAAATCGGCTCACAAATGGCGGTAAGCTTGTCAGCCTTACGTGCCGACTGGTCGCCCTTTGTCACAAGAAGATTCCTGGCACTCATTTCTGTTAGAGGCTGAGTGAACCCAAGGGACATAATGACCTCATCGGGAATCGAACCCGCGACCTTTCAGCTTGTAGCATAGTGCGTCAACCAACTACGCTACGGCGTGCCCCATGCATTGAATATACAAATTAAAATAAAGTTAACGCTTTGCACTCGTATTTATATTAATGATTATGCTCAACTAATTTGTAATAACTATCGTGATAAAACTGTGAGTAAAGGACGTGAAATTCTGAAGTGAATATGCTGACCAGTGCTCCTTATTTGGCGAAGAATAACGCCAGCAGACGTCGAAAACTAATCGCTCTCTCGTTTAAATGTATGCACTGACAATTCTGACGTGTGCTTATTGAAGAAATCATTAAGTGCAGCTGAAAACAACTATTACAACTAAGTTTTCTCATGGCCTCACGCCTTCCTCCCCCCCCCCTTAACCAAGTAGCCTAATTTCCTACATTCGAAACCGCTTCTTTAAATTTAAGCTATTTTCATATCTAATTTTTATTGAAGGGTAGCCGGGATATCTCAGTCGGTACAGTTACGGCCTACGAGATGGACGGCCGAGTTCGATTCCCGGCTGAGGATTTATTTCTTCTCCACAGCGTCCGGATATACTCTGGTGCCGATCCATGCTCCTATACAACGGGTACAACGGTCTCTTTCCTTGGGGCTAAAGCTACCGGAGAGTGAAGCTGATTATTTACTTCCATCCATTGCCAAATTTAAGCATGGCGGAGTTATACCTTCATTCCCCCATACGTCTTCATGGTGTGATGCTTAATTAATTAAGCGAAGGGGAATTTTTACATCTTTTACCTTAAATTTCAATGAAGCAATGAGCAATTTCCTTCACCCCTCCTCCTCAGAATGTCCACGTTAATCCAACAGAAGGCGGAATTTGCAGTGACCTTGGTACTATTACATTAAGCACGTGTAGCACATTGTACATCTAGCTAATTATACATTTCCCGCGGTTTTATAAGTGTATCTTTTTTTATTATTCTGACGCATGCGCAGTAGTTATTCTCCCCATCATTCATTGCGCCATACTCAATGGAGCGCTCCTCATCCCAACGCAATACTTAATCTACAAAGCAAATGTTGTGCATTCCCCCTCCTTCCCCTACGCCTTCGACATATACTCTCCTTCCGTTTGCTATTCCCCTTGCAAGGTTGGTTCACAACACAAAATTCGCAAAGCTTCGGCATATAGTCATTTTCAACCTGAAGAAGGGAGACAAAATAGAGGGGGGGGGGGCATGAGAAGCCCATGACATCGGTTTCGCGCATCGAAGTTATCTAGAGCCTCACATCATTTCATCTCTCTTCGGTCCAAATATTCTCACACCTTGGTCTCAAACACCCCTGTCTATGATCCCCCCTTAATGTCAAAGAATAACATGAAACATGTAGAGACAGAGCCAGTAAGTACCTAATGATGTACACGTATTCTTCAAGTAACATAATTAAAGTAGTTTTTCATCGAGAAAGCGAAAAGAATTTAGGTTGGAACAAGCTGCGTTCATTATGTAAGATTTGAGGCTTTCACGGCGGTGACTATGAAGAAAGCAGTCTTCTGGGATTTGGCACCTGCTTTACCGTTTCTCACGGTGTTGTCGCTTGCAGAATTCTTATACTTTTTCTTCTACCCTGAAGATGGGGGCGATACGTTCCTCCGAAACGTCGGTTAACACCACATATACGCGGTGCCAAATCCCAGAAGACTGCTTTCTTCAAGCTGCGTTCAGGCTGAATATTTTGCAAAACCCGTCGACTCAGTGTGAACCAGGGTTCTCTGTTCTCGAACTTTACAACCTTATGGGCCTCGACGGCCTGTTACCTTCATGTGTTACTGTCACTCACGGATCTAAATACTATGACACATGAGACTTATGCTCAAGCTGATAAGCTTTACAGAGCAAGTTGGTTCAAGCCATAATAATTTCAACTTTTATTCGAGAGGTTCCTCTTCGAATATCGGTCTTAACACGACTATGCTGACAAAAAATATTTTGTAATATTTATTCAGATTCTCAAAGAAATGCCGGGATATTAACTTAAAACAGATAACAATCGATTCCTTCCATATCTTTCTTTCAAAATAATAATCAATATCATCCAATAATTCGACGAAAAACAACCTCAGTTACATATGAAATTCTTAAATAAATTACATGCAAATAAACTGATACGTCTGGTTACATGTCCTGACCTTTTATTTACCGGTCATCCTTATTCTTCCACTTAAAAATGCATTCAGTGTTATATCAGTTATTCACAAGGTCAAGACTACGAATCTTCTGGAATAAGTGATATCTTGTGAACCGATCTTTTTAATTTACTTCATACGGTTTATCCCTTCTGTGTGGTATGAATGCAGTACTGAGAGGGGACCAGGCTTGTTTCCCGCCATACTAGTTCCGCAACACGTATACCGGAAGTGCGTTGCTTGTTGTGGGTATTGGCCTGCTTCTAGTGGCAGACGCTAGTGCTGACACCTGCTTTCTGTGACTATGTAATTGCTGTGCTAATATGTCCGGCGATACGGAAC
The DNA here is from genome assembly GCF_002891405.2 of Cryptotermes secundus. Classification (NCBI taxonomy): domain Eukaryota; kingdom Metazoa; phylum Arthropoda; class Insecta; order Blattodea; family Kalotermitidae; genus Cryptotermes; species Cryptotermes secundus. The sequence goes on along the minus strand of NW_019742555.1, from coordinate 631,673 downwards.
GATGAGTGGCGCACTGCGCAAGTCACGAAAGACAATGGTCACCTTGGTTACCGAACTTCATAATTTCAAAGGAATCATGGCTACTTACGGCCAAAGAATATTATTAGATTTACAGGAATAAGAATACATATTCATGATATTTCAGGTCGTCGAGCAATACAACACTGCCTTCTGTGATATGGCTCCAAGTAGTATCATGTAACTTTACCGACGTTTCGGAAGAATGTACTGCCTCTGTCTTTAAGTAAAAAAGTAAGCCGCCCAAGAAAGGAGCATGCATGAATATGCTTGCTACCTGCTCATTCACGTTACTCTTCGAATAAAATGGGTATCAGCGGTAATGCGGCTAGGACGTGAAACTGACCACGAGGCTGTACCTCCACTCCCCCACACATATTAATTTTGTGGCTCTTAATTAATTAAGCACAGGGATAAATTTACCTTCCCTTAAGCTGAAAATGGGAGCAATATGTTACTCCGAATCATTGCTATGATTTTAATATACTACATTGTATGCATAACAGGGGCACGCGGTAGCGTAATACGTTGAGGCACTATGCTACAAGCTGGAAGGTAGCGTTTTCGATTGTCTTTAGGTCTCTGGATTTTTCGATTTACTTAATCTTTCCCGCGCTATGACCTTGGGGTCGACTCAGCCTCCAACTGAAATGAGTATATGAGTACTATGAATCTTCGTGTGGTTGAAGGGTGGCCGGCGCATAAGGCTGAAAACCTGACCGCCATCTGTGTGGTGTTTTCTAGAAAACGTGGGAGCCTCAACGTCTCACAATCCTATGGCCCTCCACAGCATGTTACAGTGATGGCTTACATCAGCGATGACCAACTGGCGGCCCGCGGGCCGCATCCGGCCCGCGACTTGATTTACTCCGGCCCCCCGCCAAGTCTCAGGTTTATTTTCAAAAATCTTAACTTCGTAAGCTGTATGGGCATAGAATTCAGTTTTAAATA
>NW_019742555.1:617587-628813 GCF_002891405.2 Cryptotermes secundus | reverse complement strand
AGGAACAGACTTTCAGATGTCGTGTTATCGCATATTCTTCGAGTGGCAACCTCACAATTAGAAGTGGATTTTATATCATTGGTTTCCAGTTTTATGAAACCACAGTGCTCTCATTAAAACAGTGTGTATATGAGGATTTAGGTATAATCATTAGACAATAAAAACTATGATTGAAAGTCTTTTGTGCTCATCCCTGCTGAAAGAGGAATTTGTGCTGTTTTATGGTAAGCAATTGCAAATTTCAAGGCATTTTATTTTTCTTTCTTAAATTATAATTGCATTTTCCCCCGGCATATATAAAACTAAACATAAGGCATGATCTGGCCACTGTTTCTTTAAGAAGGAATGCTCTGGGCGTAGAAGTAATAGAAGGCAATAAAATCGATTGGTGAAATTTTCAATATCGGCTTAACATTACTGGTGCAAACGTAAAATTTAAATACATAGGTTTAAATGCACTTGTTTTTACACGGGTCGTGACTGATTCAGTTTGGGGGGCAATGCTCCCCGACCACTCGTCTGAAAGAAACACTGTATCTGGCCCCTGATGGTGTTCTATAAACTAAATTTGGCCCTCGAGATGTATTAGGTTGGCCAACGCTGGTTTACATCATAACATATTCAAAAAAAAAAAAAAAATTCGAGAGTAAAATTAAATTGACAACTGCCATTTTATATCTTCAACGCCAAAATTAAAGGAAATCCGTGAAGCAGCGTCAGACCTGAAATATGTGGGTATACAGACAATACTTTCCCAAGGAACGCTATAGTAACGTGTCTTGTTACTTTTAAACCCTGATGTTCGTTTCAAATAACATTTAAACATTCAGTTCCTACCTCATAGGAAACACAACAGCCATTAAATACAGTAGCCGACTGATGCTGGGAAAGAACAAACCCTGTAAGTTGCAAGAAATATACAAAGCATATCAATACATTGTGTGGGAAACCTGCAGATACACGTTAATGGGAAAATATCAACTTGAAAGAAGAAGCATAAACCGTAAAACCGACAAGGGTAAAGTTATTCTTGTACTTAATCGTGTCATTAAGCAGTATCCCATGAAGGCAGATAGGAGAGAGTGGAGGTGTAACTCCACCATTCTTAACCTCAGCACTAGACAGAGTTGAGTGGTCAGCTTTAGGTCTCTGCCGCTTTACCCCTGGGGATACAGCCTCTGGTACCCACCGGAAATGAGGCTATGTAGGCTAGTCTGGGCTATACAGAGAAGAGAACAATCTCTTACCCTTACCGGGAATTGAAGCCAGGTCGTCCAGGTAGTGACCTCGTTGCTACGCCGGGTTCTTAAATTAAGTTCTACTAATACTCTGTCAAAAAATAAAAAGACTACCTTCAGAGAAGATGAATGCGTATGAAAACATTCATCATTTTCGTATTCTTTGCAAGAAATTTGTTCCATAAGCCAGAGTTACTGTCGAGTAATCACTCGCTAAGAACATGGCTTCAAGCAAAGAACTTAATTGACACAAGAAATACAACAAAGAAGATAAAGTGACAAAAAGACTGTAGAGAGCAAAAAAACAAATGAAAAAGAGGCATGACATTTATTGTTAACAAAACAAACACAAAAACAAAAAGAAAAGTCGGCGAAAAATAGAAAGCTAAGAAACAGAAGATGTCGCAGTAATAAGAATAAAAAGTGTGGGCAACGTAAAATGAACATGCCATTACTGAAGTAACGACAAAGCAGACGGTTTACTCACTGAAGTCACGTTACCAAATTACAATTTCATAGTCATGTAAGGTCTACTGATTTATTTAGCCAAAATAGTTTATAAATTTATTTCATTTATTTGTGTTCTCCGGACCGCCTCTGTGGTCTAGTGGTCGGAGTTCCTGGTTACAAATCCAGAGATCCGGGTTCAGTTCCATGCGCTACCAGATTTTCTGAAAAGTAGTGGGTCTGGAACGGGTTCCACTAAGCCTCATGAGAATAACTGAGGAGTTATTTCAAGGAAATAGCGGCTCCGGTCTAGAAAACTGAAATTAACGGCCGTGGGGATTCAATGCGCTGACCACGTGACACCTTATATCCACTAAAGTTGGCAGTAACTTCGCCTACAAGCGGCGGTTGTTCAGTCGGTATAGTTCGTTTGCGGGCTAAAACCGTGGAGTTTTGTTTTAATTTGTGACCCCCCCCCCCAATTGTGTGGTTGAAGGTCAGAATACTTCCACCGCAGCCCTGCTAGTCATAGAAGGCGACTAAAAGGGAACCCGGTGCCTGGGGGTATAACTGGGCCACCCTGCTACTGGGGGACATAAATACAGGGATCTGGTGCTCCAGGTTTGGGGCTGGACGCAAGGCTGACGGTTTAAATGAAAACAAAAAGGTCTAATTGAAGGCAAATCTGGCAGAATCCTCTAAGGAAATCTGTGGAATTTAAAGGGGCTGTTTTGACGATAATGATGACTACTGTCATCTGACATGTGATACCATGTAGTCTGCTAGATATTGCCAACATTTCAGAGCAACATATTCGCACTTCTGAAACTTATTGGAGGTGTCTCTGGAACATCCGTTAACTATATAGCGTAAAGTTTCGTGAGATTTTAATGTACGCTGATTCCGTTCCTCCTTCACAAAAACTAAGTAAAACGTCACTGACAACACTGGCGGATTCGAATGGCTAGAAATCTCATCGGGGACAAGAAATTCTCTTTTCTACAGCGTCCAGACCGGCTCTAGAGGCCACGTAGTCTCATCTCCGATGCATACAAGGGTATGATTTCTCAGAGGGTAAAGAGGACGGGGCGTGAAGCTAACCATTCATCTCCACCCAGAGCCGGGGTTAAAAATACGTGAATCTGTACATCCACTCCTCCATAAATCTTAATGGACTGATATATAATTAAGAGTTTACTTTTAGGATTGCAAATGTGCGATATATAGTAGGAAAATAGTCTCTCATTTTAAGTGTTTTACTTTTCTACATTACCTGTCTGCTCTCTCAAAATTTTTACCCGACATTAGCACAACTAGCGGTGGAATGAACGATCAGGAATAATTAAAATATCTTGCCATTGGTATGAGTTGACGGCACCTTCCTGGCACCTGGAATCCGGACGTGACATCACTCGCTTTCTACAGTCTACTTCCGCCTGCCCGCACAACATTCGCTTCTTAGCAACAATGTCCCATCATTCCTTCTTCTCCACTGCAGTGACTAGACTCAAGGGTCATGTAAGCGAGCACTCAATTTGCGAAACTTTGTAGATTAAGATTTCTTACAACAAAAACGGGGGATGTAATTTCCAGCCACGTGTGGCTCACAGAGTGAACCAGTGGGATTGAATGAGTGAGTCAGTCAGACCCCTCCTGTCGATGAAGAGGAGGCCCCATTTCAAAACACGCAAAAATGTGGAAAGAATGAAAATATGGTCATGGGTTCCAAAGGTGGCCCGAAACCAAAAATGACTGTGCTTGCGAGGACCAACAGCAATTTACTAGACTGTGTGTGTGTGAGAGAGAGAGAGAGAGAGAAATGGGTGAAGTATATTTTACTCTGCTGTCAGTATCTAAGACTGTAAATCGTAGGATGATAGGTTGATTGATGAATAACGAATTACAAAGGATTTGCAAGGAAGCGGCCGTGGCCTATTGAGACACTAACTAGATATTTGCCTGGTGGGACGTAGCAAAACCGCGTAGAACCTCAGCCCGTCTAGTCTATGTCCTCTCTGAGAGTGTAAATGCAAGCACTAAAACACATCTGCCTGTGGTAGTTTTCTCTCATGCCGTGCCACACAGCATAGTCTTCAGCCATTCACTCGCGCTGATTCTTGGTGTGTGACGTGCTAATGAGTCACGTGACCTCACAGGTAATTGTGCACGGTTCGCTTGAGCGACGAACCAAGTTAAGTCGTCGTTACATAATACAAGCAGTTCCTCAATTTCAGCTTCTATTCAATTTAGCAGTGAAGTTTCCATCTTGTGGGCTGATGAAAAAAGGTAAAGTTATCCCTGTACTTGACTTAATCATGAAGACGTGTGGTAGATCTCGGCACTTGCTGGAGTTGAGTGATCAGCTTCTCGCTCCGACCGCTTTATCACCAGGGAAAGAGCTCCAGCACCCATTGAATAGGAGGTCGTGTGGGCCCCATTACCGGTCTGAACGAAGTGAAGAGGTGACAAATCTTGCCCCTACCGAGACTCGAATTCCTATCCCTCGGACATCCAGCCAGTAGCCAGTCGTTGTAGGTGTTATTTGCATAAGGTGGAAACATAAATACCATAAAGAGGAAGGAAGAATCTCTCTCATAGAGAAGTAAGGAGGTTAAACTTGAAGTAAACGCAGGGAAAACTAAGCATGTGTTTGTCTCGTCACCAGAGGGCATATAGCTAACAGATGCTCTGAAAATGTAGCACAGTTCAGATATATCGAAATGATGGCAATAAAAGAGATTTTGCTTAAATAATTGGGTTCCATAAAATTTTATAATTTCTTGAATAGGTGACCAACTATAAGCTTCTAAGGAAAGGTTCACCTCACTGGGATTAATTATTTACTTACTTGATTGGGGAACACTTATGGACGATGATGGTTATGAAGAAAGTAAATTTATACCAGACTGCACGGCGTCATATCCCCTAATTATAGTAGGCCTGTCATTCTATGCTGTCAGAGGACAACAAACCGTGTAACTTGTGTTGATCTCTAGTGATGCGGACGAAATATTGAGGGCCTTTTTCTTCCTGGGGATCGTGGCTAGGAATCTCGGAACAGCGTCCGAAAATCCTGAGTAAGATTTCAGTGAGTTTCCTCAGTCCCTCCATGGCATATCTCGTTACAATACCTATTGTTGATTCTTCCCACACCTACTCCAAGTCTTCACTCAGAGCCACTCACTTATTTACTGCTGTAAAACCAACAGCACCTGAAAAGTGTCGTTAAATTTATAAATAATCAACCTATTTAAAGTAACTGTCTATCTTCTGGGATATGACGACAATAATTCCGCTGAAAGTGAACCGACGTTTCGGAGGAACATGTCGCCTCCATCTTCGGGGTGGAAAAATAAGCCAACCGAGAGACCAGATTGGAAGCTGGTGGCAAGCAGAGCTCTGCAAGTTTCTTGTTTGGCTTATTGTTGGACCTTGAAGATTGAGGCGGCATGCTCCTCCGAAACTTAGGTTGAGTTCCAACGGACTGCACGGCGTTACACCCCAGAAGATAGAACTATTCATGAACACCGCTGTAAGAAATTAGGATCCTACAATGTACACATCTTTTTGAAAAGTTCAAGCAGTCACACAGTACTTCCGAGTGTTATGCACTCATCTATGTGTCCAACAGATATGCGTCTCGTACATGCTCCCCTTCTGCGGAATTGAAACGCGTAAAATCTCTATTAACAAGAATCCTGAACCATAGACCTATATCTTTCCTCAGGAGATTCAGATCTGAAGATACTCTGACATGTAGACCCATTGCCAAATAACTCTACTGAGTAGGTAGAGGACGGAAACAGATCCAGTTTCCGAAACGTCGTGTTATTTACTTTCTAGAATACGGGACGATAGAAAAAGTTCAAAACTCAGTATTTCTAAGTAATCATACATGCTTTAAAACTAAGAAAAGCTGTACACATTATGTATATAGCACAGTGAGTATATTGACACTAGTTATGTGCTAAACAAGCATGGTATTAGGGTTCGATTCCCAGGTTAGGCAGAGACTATTCTATTTTCTACAGTTTCTACACAGACTTTGGGACACGCTGGACCTCCTATGAAATGGACATCGTGGGCTCTTTCCCCAGAACTAAAGCGGCCAGGAAGTGAACCTAACCACTCACCTCCATCTATTGCGGAGGTCAGAAGTGCACTGAGCTGTACTTCCACTCCTCCTTACGTTTTTATAGCGTGAAAATTCATATATTCTTGGACGGCCTGTAGACACATTTGCAGCGCAGGATTCTATAATGCAGAATACCATTTGTAACCTTGATAACTTTATAAGAAATGAAGGGTTACTGACCTGAGACAGACTGCTAATTAATAACCAGCAATTTTTATCTGCTGTTCATGTACGAAGTTAATGTGTTGCACAAATAGCTGGTTACATGTTGTACAATTAGAGCTCAAAAATACACACGGAACAAAACAGGTTTCCTCTCATTATACACATCAGAATGACTACATCTCCTGGAGCACTGAATTGAGACGATTTTTTTACCTTACTGTAGCTCCACATATGAGCTCGAATGTGTGAGAAACACAGAGACGCATGCACAGACAACTGACCTGTACTGAGTTCGGTACTTCAGGTAAAAATTTCATTTGGCAGGTTCGTTGTTCCACAGTGTTCATAAAAATATCTTTAAAGTCGAGTGGTCACTATATTTACCACCCGCTTTAACACGCTGAAACTCCACCCTCTGCCCACACAGTGTATATGTGTGTTCCACATGGTTCTCACAATAAACAGCGACTGTTTCCCGAAACAGCATTAACCGGTTTGGCATTGTAGCGGAGACGATTATTTCCTGTGAGGTACGACCTGAATTTATATATGTGTTCCTTATGGTTCTCACAGTAAACAGCGACTGTTTCCCCAAACAGCATTAACCGGTTGGGTTTTATAGCGGTGACGTAATGTGTCTCCTCTGCTGTACGAACTGAGTTTATATACGTGTTCCCTATGGTTCTCACAGTAAACAGCGACTGTTTCCCTAAACAGCATTAACCGGTTGGACTTTGTAGCTTAGACGTAATGTGTTTCCTCTGAGGTACGAACTGAGTTTATATATATCTGTGTGTTCCATATGGTTCTCACAATAAACAGCGAATAAACAGCAATAAACAACCATAATTAAAAAAAATTGTGTATAAAAGTGCGTCACGGTGGGATCTATGTGACTACGTGGCCTTGCCCCACAACTCACAAGAAAGGGCCTCTTCTCTGGAAATCCTGATCTGTCCTGTCTCAATTCCTAAGCACGATTATCCACCTAAATTAACATAATTTGACTATAAATTCAACGTCAGTGTCCTGAAAACCGAACGAGAAATCCTGGACAGCTGAACTGATTACCAGTGTTATTAGGATATTTATTGTACTTTTATTAAATAAATACAACTTTGAACTCTAACATGGGCCCTAAATGGAAAAGAAGCAACAGTTACTCCTAAAGTAAGCTAGGTACACATTTTCTCCAAGGTCGTGGGACGTATCCCAGGTTAACACGCATGTCTACGGGAAGTTTATACATGACTTAGGATAATTCGTCTTCAAGTGCAATTTTCAGGAAAGCGTTATACTTAAGTTGGGAACGGCCTGTGTATATTATCTTCACTAAATCAAAACAAGGAGACTGAAATTGGAGGCGCACGTAGCATGTACATAAAACAACTAAAAATCCGANGGTTAACACCACATATACACGGTTTCAAATCCCAGAAGACTGCTTTCTTCATAGTCACCGCCGTGAAAGCCTCAAATCTTACATCTATGAATTTATTATTCTGTTGCTTTGAGGATCTCATGGGTCCGCAATAAACAATAATAATTCTTTGATGTGACACCGTGCAGAGCTTCTTACTTGCTGGCATGTGTTACTTGGTTTAGATCCTCTAGATGGAGTCAGTAATTCTTACGAAACGTCGGCAAACTTCTGTCTGAATACATCAGTTCATATCACTTCTTTCTATTCTGTCATTTGCTTGCGGATACTGAAGGAAACGAAGTATGTCAGCAGTATAACCAGTATCTCGGCACGCATCCTGTGGACCGGTGACAATAAGGATAATGCATAAATATTGTCACCTGTTTAACTGTACGTTATTTAGTAAAAGGTTCTGAAAGTAAGACTCTCATTTGAAGAGTGCATTGTAATGTGTAGTGTCCTGACTACCTCCCATTTCTCTCTGTATCTCCTTCTTTCTTCATATACATTTCACATTCTTAGCATTTCATCTCAATGGTAATCTTTCATCCATTTCCTTTTCCGGCTGTAACCAAGTGTTCCCTTTCTTGTATAAACTCATACAGGAAGTGGGATTAAACTCTGTACAATGGGGGTCATTACTGGATCATATCCACTGTACAGTTCCAAAGTTGTTGATAAGAAAGAGATATTACCTACTGTTTCTAATACCGGTATTTATTGCTCAAGTGACAAAGTTGGTAGAGTTTACCCAGTATAATTCATTTTCGAAAACTCCACCGTCAACGTCAATACACTTTGCAGCTCGTGTGAGGATATGGAGTGTTGCTCGTCTGTACAGTGAACAGTGCACCGTACAGTGAAGTAGCTCTATCTCGGAAACCGTTCGGAATAGGACACATGTAAATATATATGTATATATACACTTTCTTGTTTAGAATGACCGATAGTATCACCTCCCGGAATATTGAACTTTTCTCCTGGGACACCCTATGTAGCGTCGAGTGGTAAGATGGCTGACGATGAACTGGGGAAAAATTGTAAGGAAGAGTTTCTCGCCTAATGGAGATATCTTAGAATTTCCGTTGATGGACTGAAGAAAATCTCTAAAAATTTTCGTGAGGCCCGGCTGCGTCCCGAACGACACTCAAAGAGCACTTCCCGAATATGTTAACGCTACGCTGTTCTCTACCAAGATCCAACTAATCCAATAAATCCAGAACACTACATGAAGTAGGAAGAGCCGGGCTATCTCAGTGGGTAAACCGACTGGCTACGGACTGGGAGGTTCGAAGAGTCGGAGTTCGAGTCTCGGTACGGGCAAGATTTTTTCCTCTACACTTCATCCAGACCGGTTCTGGAGCCCACCCAGCTTCCTATCCAAAGGGTACTGGGTGCTCTTTCTTTGGGTGTAAAGAGGTCGGAGCGGGAAGCTGACCACTCACCTCCAATCAGTGCCGAGATCAAGAATGCGTGGATCTATACATCCACTGCCCCATACGCCTTCAGAGTGTAGTGCTTAATCAGTTAATCACTGGAACAAATTAATTTCTCTTCTTATTTCTACGTGAGAGAGGCACTGTCAGACTACAGGATCACCGCATTGCCATTCTGGGCGTTAGAACTGCAGCTGTGATTTAGGTTCCAATTATATTAAAGAATGGTGTGATTCGCTGAAATTCCCGGCAATCGTCTGGAGGAACTGAGGAAAACCACTAAGATTCTCAATTCAGATAGTCGGTGTCCGAACCGAGATTCGTACTAGGAACCTCTCGAATCCAAGTCACAAGCACAGCCAACATTTTCAGTGAGAGACTGGAGAAAATCACGAAAACCCTTCAACCGAGACAGCCAGGATGATACCACTGCAGTCAGAATGTCTACTTCATGTAGGAGGAAGACGAGGAGGAAGAGAAGGAAGAGAAGGCGGAAGACTAGGAGGAGGAGGAAGACGAGGAGAAGGAGTAGTAGGAGCAAGCCGAGGAGGAGGAGGAAGAAGCCGAGAAAGGGGAAGAAGAAAATGCGGAAGACTAGGAGGAGGAGGAAGGAGACGAGAATTAGGAGTAAAAGGAGAAGGAAGACGATAAGTAGAAGGAGAAGGAAAACGATAAATAGAAGGAGAAAGAAGACGAGGAGAAGGAGGAGGAGGAGGAGGAGGAGGAGGAAGGAGGAGGAGAAGGAGAAGAAGAAGGAGAAGAAGAAGGAGAAGGGTGATGAGGCTGCAGCCGAGGGAATATACGTTGTCAGGATAACTTTGTGAGTTGAAGGGACTTCCTTGCTCTGTACCCAGGCAAGCGTCGAGCCAGACTTAGATGTGATAGTATGCTGCCTTGCCAGGGATACCGCACTATTCATGGGGGGGTGTAAGAGATTAGTATGAAGCAAAGGTGGAATGATTAATAGCAGGAGAAATCTGATAAGTTCCTAGAGAACCTTATTTAAGTACCATTTCCTCCAATAAGTTCACATGAAATCACCCGGAGATTGAACTCGAGACTCGGTGATGAAAACCTACATTGAAATAAATTTGGGAACATTGGAGAAGTACGTGCCTTGTATTCACGTTCTGCCTGTTCGCTTAAGAACGGAAATGACATATCCAGAATTCACCCTCCCCCGCAAAATCGTTTAGGGGGGGGCAGAATGGAATTCTTTTCTGCCGTCATTATGTATGTGCAGTGATGAAGTTCACTGATGAATGAGAGGTACGGTGGTGACGGGGGGGAGGGGAGTGGAAGGGGTTAAATAATGGAGTTACCGCGGGTTATTGCGGGACACTAAGAACATGGACGAGGAGGAATCCTAAATTTAAGACGGTGAAGGGTGAGACTTGAGGTAAATATGAAGAGAACGGAAGAGGTGGGTGGAGAAGCTGCTCTTTGAATCCACATCCTTTAGTTTCCAACCCCCCCCCCCCCCCCAGCCCCGTGAAATAGAACCCGTAGTAGCCCTAAATCTTGTTCATAAGGTCGTATTAATATCACGTTTGAATTGTGAAAACAAGGGGTGACTAACTTTCTCTGGCGACGAAATCTCGCAAACGCATATTCTGAAGAGAATTTCTCTCTCTGTTTGAGTAACCACCATGCCATGAAGACGCAATGGGACAATGAAGTTATAGTTCCACGCGCTCTTAACCTCAAGGATGGCTATAGTGGTCAGTGTCACGTCCCGATCACTTTAAACTTTGGGAACAGACCTTGGAAGCCGTTGCATAGGATTCTGGATGGGCCCCGTCTGGGCACTGTGCCCCTCAAAACAAACGAGCCCCGAATACTCGATTTTCCAGCCAGCAGACTACGAGTATTTGCTATACTGACTGAGTTATCACGATTATTATTATTATTATTATTATTGGCCAGTTCGTGGCCTTCAGGATTTTTTCTAAGCGGTGGACGTCACAGAATTAGCATTTTATATGACTGAACTTCTCCAAAGGTAAAATAGCATACAACTAAAATTAAAAAGGCGTAAGTCATATGAAATGTTATGCCCCAAAATTCGAGATAGTAGAAGAAGCCACGGCCCAAAAATGTTCGCGCCTAGCGAACAGTGTTGCACAGTTATTGCCGCAACATGTAAACATCAGTAATGGCAAGTAGGTCAGGAATCTGCTTGCCCAGCAAGGCTGTGTCCTCACAGCGCCAGAAGTTTGCCTCACTCGGGCACTGGAGGATCGGAATAGATTGCTTACGCAGCGATCAGACGCAAGGGGGTCTGCCCACATCCCGATAAGACCCAATGAAAACCTAACTTTAGGAAATTAGAACACAAGGGAGGAGCTATCTACCCCCTTGTCGTCCACGCTGAATCAGCGA
>NW_019742555.1:547601-617165 GCF_002891405.2 Cryptotermes secundus | reverse complement strand
AGGGAGTAGTACCAACAATTGAAAGAACAGAAAATAGATGGTGGCAGCTTGTATGACAGAAGGAAACTCCGATATAGGAGAATCCTAGCTAAGGGTAAGCTAGGATGGTTGCGTTAACGCCTTACAGCATAACCAGTGGAGGCAAGGAGGGGTACCTGCACACCCCCGACGGCGCGACGTCACCAGGAGTACCAGTTACGACATAACTAGTGGAGGCGAGGAAGGATACCTCCACGGCCCCTACATGCGGAGTTACCGTGGTGACAGAGGCGGGCTGACTCCACGCCCCCCTGTACCACGGCATTACAGCGGCGGCAGCAGCGGGAGGGATACCTCCATCCCCCCCCTGCGCCGCTAGGGCATTACATGAAAATTTAAAATTCCCAGAATAAAACAAGTATGAACCTATAAAAGATACAATAAGTAGACCCGCTGGACGGAAGTAGACCCTAAAATACATTATATATACAAAGAACAGGGGGTAACTCGTGGAGATAGAAGGCTAGGCAAGTAGATCGAATGAAGGAGAATACAAAGGTTGTACTCGCTTCTTGAGCGTTAAATTTATTTCATATGCTGTCTTTTAACAGAAATGAGTACCAGAAATTCATTAAATAATTTTCCTGGGGAGTAAAGCGCGGCCGGCGCGTAAGGCTGACAACCTTAACGCCATCTTTGAGCTGACTGCCTAGATAATGTGGGAGCCTCAACGTCTTATAACCCTACGGGCCTTCACGGCCTGGTACAGGGATAGCTTTACTTTTTTTTACTTTTTTACTGACATTAAGGGCGAATTTGTATTAAGGAAATGAACGATGCCGAGATTGAATCATGGGTCAGGCCATATGGGATTTGTGGTGCACAAAGAGGCGATGGTTCGACTTCCCTTGCCATTTCTCATTCCACAACTGCTCCATGTTCATTAATCATCTTGCCACTGACGCTATATAGTCCTGACACACAGTGTCGTTAAATAATTTTAAACAAGAAGTTCTTGGAAGTATTAATCTCATGCATTTATTTGAAACGACATGGACCGCATAGAAAACATTGCCTCCTCAACTTCTCGTTACCGCAGTATCGTATTTACCGAGCCGTTACGTAGCAGCGATAAGGGGATACACATACAGACACAAAGACTGATGGGAGGGATTTATGAAATACGCCACTGAGATGGGCTCAGGTGTCATGATATACACTCCCGAGTTTCATAAATTTTGGCTCAGGCATTCAAAAGTTGTTAGAGAGATACACAAACAGCAATGTGATCTCATAAGCCTACTGCTATTTTCGGCTAACTTCCTTTATTTTTAAAAAATGAAAGTAGGCTTATGCGATATCCTGCCTGTCTGTGTTTCTAGGTATCCCCTATTAACTTTTGAATGGCTGAACCACTCTTTACGAAATTTCGTATGTATATCATGACATAAGAGCCCATCTCAACGGTTTATCAGTCTGTGTGTCTGTATGTGTTATATATATATTTGCTAGGCAACGTCTCTTAAAAATCTTCCCATCGTCGCTAGGCATCGGTTCGTTGGAAATTCTACAACAGCAACGAATACACACGTAACGTGTTTCATACAGTCCGTGTAGTATCAAGAAAAATAGGCGATTAATTCTGCTAGAACTTCTTGATTCAAAATAAAGGAAGTTAGCTAAACATGTGAACGAAGTTTAACAGTAAGATTTGAAGTTTTCATGGAGGTGACTATGAATCCGCTCGCGGATTTCTTATACCCTGAAGATGGAGGCGATACGTTCCTCCGAAACGTCGAGTAACAAAATATCTATACGATGCCACATCCTAGAAGACGGCATGCTTCGAATTTTAACTGGCTCATAAATATGGTCTAATGTTGCTCTGTTAAGGATCGGGAAGGCCCGACACATTTTGTTTACCCCTAGGGTTAGGTTCGCCGTAGAGACAGGAAACACCAGCCCACCCCTTCATGTGCTCCATAAAGGCACTGCAACCACTGAAGTACGGATGCCTGCGACGCGGATAACTGTTGGCAGTCCCATCTCAGCATCCGGTACTGCGCGGGAACTGGACCCAGAGCCGCCTTGCTCCAGAAGCGCAATTCTACCCACCGCGACCGTCACAGACAACAACTCAATGCAATAAGCACTTAAATAATACATTTATGGAAGGCATTTGTGATTTATAGAAGTCCGGATAGCTCAGTCGGTATAACAGCGGGCTGGACGGCCGGAGTTCCCTTCCCGACAGGGACAAGAGATTTCTCTCTACTCCACAGCGTCCAGACCGGCCCTGGGGACCACCCAGCTTCCTACCTAATGGGTACTGGAGGTTCTTTCAGCGGGATGGAGCGGACAGAGCGTGAAGCTGACCACTCATCTCCATATAGTGCCGAAGTCAAGAATGGTGAAGCTGTACCTCCGATCCCACAAACGCCTTCATGGCGTTATGCTTTAGCTTTACCTGCATTTGTGAGTAATGCAAAGACGCCCTCAGTGACAAGGCCCAGGTAGCGTCGGATGGGAGGGTGATCAATAAAACATGAATTTGAAAGCATGTGGAAGGAAGTGGTCGTGGCCCACTTGGGGTATTATTACGCCATCAATCTGGAAGGAGTGAGAAAATCCACGAGAAATCTCAGTCAGATTGGCCCCTTTCTCGCTCGAGACTCGAAACGGACTACTATGGAATGCAGATCAGGGAAGTAGTAATAAGCCGAGAGCGGTATAAATATAATTTCTGTGAGTTATTTAATGATACCTGTTCGGTATCGAGACTACATTGCGTAGAATGGTAGGAAGATGGAAGAATTGGAATGGATTCGGAAGGAAGCGGTCGTGGCCAATCAAAGTACTATTCTCTCTGACGGATCGTGGAAAGCCGTGAAAATCCTGAGTAGGATATCCAGTGACCCGACCGAGACTCGAACAGAGCATCTCCCGAATGTCTTACAGTTGTACCGCTACACCAAACTACTCGTATTTTAATCTGCTGCGAGAACATATCTCAATATATCTCCGGTGTCTGGGATATAGAGTGACAAATTTGTTTCAAGTACAATGCAATGACGACATACAGGGAAATGGAGGTATAGATCCACGCATTCTTATTCTCATCAGAAATTAGAAATGGGCTGCCAAATTATGCTCAGGCCGCCTGCTTTTGGAGACGATAATGTCCTATATTCCAATGTAAGAAATAAATATCACTTGGACAAAAAGATAGAAAAGTAAAACTATCCTTGTAACAAGCCGTGGAGGTCCATAGGGTTATGAGACGTCGAGGTTCCCACATTATCTAGACAGTCGGCTCATAGATGGAGGTAAGGTTTCAGCCTTACGCGCCGGCCCCTATTTACACCCAGGAAGATTCCANAGAGGTCTCCTAGAGACATGAGGTTCTTTTACGTGCCGTAAATCTACGACACGGGACCCACGGCTTAAAGTCCCTCTCGGAGGACTTGTTCCGCCCTTAAAAATTCCACGACCTCCGCCGGGTTTGAACCCGCGTACCTTGATTCATGAGGTGGGAACGTTACCCCTAGACTACGGAGGCCGCTTAGATGGAGGTAAGGTTGTCAGCCTTATGCGCCGGCAGCTCTTTACACCCAGGAAGATTCCAGGTACTCATTTCTGTTAGAGGCTGAGTCGACCCCAGCGCCATAGTGCGGCTGGAAGAATTAGTTCAAATTGAAAATACTGATTACATCACCGCGAATCGAAGCACCGATCTTCCGGCTTGTAGCACAGTGTATCAACCTTACCGCATGTTCCTTTACCAACTACCGGAGGAATGTCCTGCCATCATCTTCAGAGCAAATTAAATATCTACGAGATTACAACGGCATAGCATCCCAGAAGAATAATCACAACAGGCGTTCTCTTGAAAACCTCAAATTCACATAGAAATTGTACAGGATTGTTTGGTAAGGCTGTCAACATTTTAATTCGATAACATTTATAAAATTCCAGAGAAGTACCGATACATTTACTTTCTCGTTTGGAATCCAGTACATGCCTTAACTTACACACGTACATTGTATGAAAACTCCACTTATTTCCACGCCACTCAAACCCCATCAGAATTTGTCACAGAGTGGAGGTCATTGGAGCTTTCCATTGACCTAATCATTCCGGGCAAACTATTGCCCTGGGGTCGACTCAGCTTCTAACAGAAATGAGTATCAGGAATCTTTCTGGGGCACAAAGGGCGGCAGGCGCGTAAGGCTGACAACCTCACCGCCATCTGTGAGCCGATTGTCTAGAAAATGTGGGAGTCTTGATGTCTCACAATCCCATGGGCCTCCACGGTCTGTTACAGGGATAGCTTTATTTTTTATTCTATTTTCTTACCTTTACCCTTCTGTCCTGAAGGAGTTTATACATTCGTCCGAAACTTTGTTAAAATAATATGAGGCCTAAAAGCACGACATCCCAGAACATTCTTCTCATGTTCCGTGTTCTGGTCCACCCGTACCAAAGTTCTGAGATGTTAAATTAACATTAGCTATGACCCCATATTAATTTCATCTTCTCAATCAATCATATTATTTAACGATAACAATGCTTTGATACTGAATAAACGTCAGTAAACAAACACAGCAAAATCGCATATGTCTACGTAACACCTTAATCTTCCCTCTACTGGATATACCTAAGCTTTTATTTATGGCCTATATTTATGAATAATACCGAGTAGCTTGGCATAGAAGTAATGTTTTACATTTGTATTCGGTAGTTTTTGGTGCTAATACCGGTCGGCACATGGACTTCCCTGATTGAGTTTTTCCTCAGTCCCTTAGGCAGATTCCGAGACAGTACATAAACCCTCGAATTAAGGGATTTCAGATTTTACCGAAAAAATTCTTCGGTAATTCACTGCTATTCTTCGGCTGATATGTTGGTACTTCCCCCGTTAAACACAGGTTGATGTTTCGACATTTCCTCGCAATTCTTCAATTGATATTTCGGTAGTTCTCCGTTATTCTCCTGTTGGTATGTCGGTAGTTACCCGTTATTCTCCGGTTGGTATGTCGGTACTTCCCCCGTTATTCTCCGGTTGGTATGTCGGTACTTCCCCCGTTATTCCCCGGTTGGTAGTCGGTACTTCCCCCGTTATTCTCCGGTATGTCGGTAGTTGTCCGTTATTTTCTGGTTGATATGTCCGTACTTCCCTGTTATTTTCGGGGTGACTCGTCAGTACTTCCCCATAATAGTCTGGTCGATGTATCGTGTGTGTGCACCTGATCAGTCGTGCTGCGAGCTTGACTCGTATCTAATACTTAATACCGTTCTATTGCATATTATATTTGTATTGTTTTTGCCTGGTTTCTTCTGTGTTGCAAATATTTTTTAAATTAGTACCATAGGAGAAAATTTGAGGAACTTGAGTGTAAAACACAAGCTAGAATTGATTAGAAAATTCAAATCGTGAATATCCTTCGCCACGTGTTTGTGAGGAATACGAATATTTGGATTAAATTTGGCAATACCGGATATCCCCTTCCCCCAGTCACTCCCTTAAATCCAGTGCATACGGTACCTCACTTGGTCCAAGACCGCTTCTTTCCAAATCTCTTCCAATTCATCAATCACCAAATCTCCTACTTCCCAACGTTAGATCATATAGATACAAACAGCGTTGTAAATTTAACCACACTCCTATGGAATACACATATACCTACCTGCCTGCCTACCTACCTACTACCTACCTACCACTCGGCATTACAGCCTTGGGTGAGCCTTGGCCTCCTCTACAACCAGTCTCCACCGCTCTCTATTCCTCATCTTCTCTATCCATCCTTTCGCCTTCATCTTCTTCAGGTCGTTCTCAACATCCTCTAGCCACCACAAACTGGGTTTTATTTTTCTTCTTTTGGAATATTTCTTTGGCTACTTCCTGCGTCTTTCCGGGTTGCAGCTTTGTGTGTACATTCGAAGTTGCCGTTGCAATATCACTGTTCTTTGCCCTTTTCTTACTCCGTTTCCCACATGTTCCTCTTATCCGAGTCTGGTTGTTAGGTTTCTGAGCCCTGAACCCGAAGGACCATGGTATCTCTCTTAGTCTGGACTCTACCCTTTCACATTTACGTCATGGATGAACTACCGGTAGTTAAACTACATTCGGCATAATTCTCCAGGTCACAGAGTCACGAAAGCCCCACCACCACGAAAAGGTAGAGCCACTTGGGGGGAGGGGGGGAAATACGCTTATGTATGGCTTGAAATAGCGAGGTAGGTCAGAAACGGATTTGGTTTTCTCTGCAATATTTCTGTGCTGCAGACAAATACCACTGCCTACCACAGTGGCCATACGGTCCGAGGGCCGAAACATCTTCTCCCGCTCAAACACTAGAATCGTGGGTTCGCATCCCACTCGAGGCATGGATGTCTGTCCGCCTTTATTCTGTGTTTGTGATGTTCTGTGTAGGTAGCGGCATTGCGACAGGGCTGATCACCCCTCCAAGGGGGCCTATCGACTGTCTATAAGATCCATAGTTTCACAAGGAAGAAATTTTGAATGGACACAAGCCAGGCGGCGTATACAAAGAAGGTGATGGCAGAGGAAGAGGAGGAAGAAGGTCAGCACTCAGTAACTAGGCTAGTGGAGAGCCACATATGAAACCTCAACTTCAGGCAGATGTGATAATGTGTTGCCTGGTCCGGACTACACCGCACAGTTAGGCGAGCAATGGCGAAGCACTGTCAGGGGAAATCCGAAGAACTCGGACAAGATACCTGCTGCAGTGATAGTTCGCCCACGGGGAATCTCACACGCTTCATCCGTAACTGAGCCCGAGGCTCTGCGGCGAGTACCGGCCTCTACAGCCCGAGTTGTCACAGTCACTTTTACTTCTAACACCCTCTATTAATATTCCATGGCAGTGCGTGGTCTTACCTGGCCGCCAGAAGGGTAAAGAGGGAGAGGAAGGGAAAGGGAGGGGAAATCAGTCGTTTTATCTTCATTAAAAGCGCATTATTCTCTTCAAATTCCGATGCTTTTTACAATATTCTCTGGCAGTAGCTGTCACCGCTGCGTACACTCACACTAAACATGAAGTTGCTGCGCGAAATTGTGGTACCAGATTTCGCTGATAGAGCGCTCCAGGCGCTGGCTGAAGATGGAACTAATTCTGCCGGTAGGTGGATCTGACAACAGTAGTGTTCCTATCGTCAGTTGTCGTAATATTTCATTCTAAAACATATGCTTGCTAAGGAGAATTTCTTGCAATCCGTACATGGCACACGTACGATAGTTTCAATACTGTATGATTATGATAGGCTGCGATGGATGTGAGAGCATGGGCTGGATATACTTGGTTCAGAATGGGGTCAAATGGTGGGTTTTTTGAACACGGTAAGGGATATTTGGGGGTCCATTAAATGCTCAGATTTTTTTTCAATAGCTTAGCAACCGTTAGCTTCTCAAGAAAGACTCAGATCCATGAGTTAGCCAGTGTTCTTCCCGACATAAACGTTACTATTATTATAGACGATATGGCGACGGGCTATGGACTGGACGGTCAGGGTTCAATTCTTGTTAGAGACAACAGATTTTTCTCTACGATACAGCGTTCAGACCGACCCTATCCAGACAAATGTTCGATGAGTACCCGTGGGACAAAGCGGCCGGGGTGTGAAGTGCTGACCACTCACTTCCATCTAGTGCCGAGTTCAAAAAAGCTGGAGGTATACCTCCACTCCCCAACATGTATTTATGACACAATTCTGAATTCATTAAGCATAGGGACAGCGCTACTTTTACCCCCGCGATGTTGGACGCTAGTCTCGAAGGGTCTTTACATCGCCATGTTGGCCCGGATGAAACAGACTGACATTCGGTTCTCGCTCCTAGCTCAGTGAAATGCTTCAATATATCGCTCCCTTTTGTAGGCATCCCGCTGGCACAGGACACACCACTACAGCTGTCGCACTCATGGTGTCCATGATGGATGCTGATATGTGGGCAGAATACGTGAAAGCATCGTCCACTCTTTATTCTTGGCCACTGGACTGCAGGTGAAAGGAAGGGGGGATAAAGTAAAAGGAAAAACAGATAAGGAGAGAAGTATAAATACATTCAGAAACAATCAAAAAGGTAGAAAGACAGACAGACAGACAGACAGATAGATAGGCGAGAAAGACCTAAATAAAATGCGTAAACAAATACATCGCCTGTATCAAAAGTATGCCTGTTGAGAACTGCTACAGGCAAAACAATACAGATTCCTTCTACGTGTACAGTTTAAGAGATCTAAACTTTGTTCTATTTATGAATTATATCAGAAGATGTTGTTAGGGATCCTGTCGGAGTTGATCCAGTCAAAATATTCTTTCAAATTCCTTCTCTATTGTTATACTATAATCGCAATTTGTGGAATTTGTTTGTAGTTCTCTTTTAGTTTACATGTTTCGTTTATGGACTGGGAGAGTATCCCGCACCATTGATAGTTCTGGAATATTATGTACCCCACCTTCAGAGCCATGGATAGTTTTGGAATTGTACGTATCGCACCCTCAGAGCCATTGATAATTCTGGAATATTACCTATCCCACCCTCAGAGTCATTGATTGTTTTGGAATTGTACTTACCCACCCTCAGAGCCAGCGAGAGTTCTGGAATTGTACTTATCCCACCCTCAGAGCCAGTGAGGTCTTTCTGTGCTGTCACATTGACATGAGCATGTACTTGCCCCACTGTTACGCTAAGCGTTCATGTAATACAGGGCACGTGGTGACTGAAACAGACGTGAATGGGCGACACATGACTCCAGTCACGTGTTTACGCTGCTACTGTGCACAGTGCTCTGCATCCCAAGCCACGGTTACCACCACATACGTGTATATCCACAGAGATATCAATTTCTAAGTTCACTAAGAATTATTACAAAGTTACTAGTTTCCTTCTCGGTAAAGCGAATTGAGGTCCAATGCGTGCTTACTGCTGACAATATAAGAACTCTGAGGCACTGAGGCGGAAGAGTCGGACGCCCCTAATGTCAAGACGGGCCGACCTATAATGCGTAAGTTTCATTCACGAAGTGCTGAATACAAAAGCCACTGTACCAAACCTCACTATTGGACGAAATCCTGAACCTGAACGAGTATTTAAGTGCGTCTGAGGTTCCTACAGAAGTGGTTATGAGGAGTCCCATCTTCTGGGATATAACGACGTGCATCTTCAGGGATGAATAAGCGAAAAAAGTAACCAGCATCAAGGTAAACAACAAGAGACCAGAATACAGAATTATTTACTTACTTAAAAATCTGCTTATTTTCCTCCTGCTTCAAACTCAAAAGGTCATGGGTTGAAACCTGCGTCCGGAAACCGGATATCCATCTTGAATCGCTTCCTTCTCCCCTTCAGTCCCCGACGATAAATTCCAAGATGTCACTCCAAATTAGGCTAATACCGCTTCCTTCTATATCCCTTCCAATTCATTCTTCGCTCTCATACTACCATTCCACGCTAAACTTGCTGACATCCTGACAAGAGACATCATACAATTAAAGGTCTGGGGCATGTACTGTCTTCGCTCGCTTGGAAGCTGGGATCGTGGGTTCGGATCTGTTTCCTGTGAAGTACGAACTGAGTTCTTATATATTATTCCTATACACTGCCGGTCACAGTAGCCGAGCGGTCTAAGGCATGCACTGTCTTCGCTCGCTCGAAGCCGGGATCGTGGGCATGTTTCGTATGTGTATGTGATTATTCTGTGTTTGTGTTGTCCTATATTCAGGTAGAGGCCTTGCGATGAGCTGATCACTCGTCCAAGGAGTCCTACAGTCTGTAAAATAATCAAAATGAAAAAGCAACCTCGACACCGCAAGGTGTAAGGGGAACGGATTAAATAAGTAAGTAAAAAGCTAACAGTAGGGCGTATCTGTTCTTAATTACGCAGGTGCCGCGCAATGAAAACTTTTGGGGGGAATGGAGGCTTAGCTGCACGCATTCTTAATATACGATAAGTGATTAGCTTCACGCTCCGGCAGCTTTGCAGCATACAAAGAGGGTCCCCGTTACCCACTGGATAGGAGGTTGTGTGATCCGCAGAGCCAATATGGACGCTGCGGAGAGAAGAAACACTTCTTTCTCCCAGCCGGGAATGGAATGCCGAGAAACTAAATAAATTATACTTCCATCTTCTTCACGGTCTTCCAAATAACCATTTTCAAGACTGTTCAACTACTAGTATTCTGTATGCATTCCTTGTCTGCCACATACGCGGTCCTGTATTCATAACTCTGACAATACAAAGTCCGAAGGGATGTGTAGACTAAGCATGTGATAGAGCGTCGTTAAATAAGAATCAGTGGCGTGAATCGGTCGCGAGTGGGTTCTGAAGCCTATAGATACGGGTAGCCAGCAGCAGACCCGAGTTTCGCCGGATGTGGCAGTCAACATATAAACCAAAACTTATTTTTTTATTTAACTTGCATGTTTATTTGTAAAATTTATTTTTTTTTATGTTGGTTATAGGGGGTTATGAGAGGGAGTTTCATTATTACGTTTACAAGGTCCCTGTGTTTATGGTGAAATAAATATGTCAGATACAGGCAGGAGCCATAATGGAGGTTACATAAGCGGTATTGTTTCTGTCGTCTTGTGTGACAGGCGTCAGATCCCTTCCAACAGGATGTGCCAAAACTGTGATATTACACCAAAAATGATTCCGGCAACTTTATAGTCTGGCCCTTTAGTTTAAGGGCACACTATATCAGAAACTAATGTAGTATCCGTTGAAAATTTAACGGGGTGGGTACTATGCTACAAGCCGGAAGTTCCAGGCTTCAATTTCCGATGAGCTCATTGCGTTTTTCAATTGACCTAATCCTTCCAGCCGCATTACGGTCCTGAGGTCGACTCAGCCTATAACATAAATAAGTACCAGGAATCTCCCTGGGGGTAAAAGGCGGCCGGCCGGCGCGTGAGGCTGACAAACTCACCACCATCTGTGAGCCGATTATCTAGAAAATGTGAGAATTTCGACGTATCACAAACCTTATGGCCTCCACGGCCTCTTACAGGGATAACTTTATTTTTTTCTACTTTGAAACCTCCCTATCTTCTTCTGCTGTAATGGATTACGCTGTCTGGTATGTTCCCTTTCAGCATTAACTCTGAAATAATGAATCTTATACACAGCTGGCAGGACTCCTTGGACGGAGGGAAACACAAACACAGACAGGCATGCATGCCTCAAGTGGGAGTCGAACCCACGATCCCAGTGTTTAAGCGGGTGAAGACAGTCCATGCCTTTGGCCGCGCGGCCACTCCCGTCTCTGGCTGCAATATCCACACACATACATATCATTCAGCTTATGCATCGTAACCCTTGAAGGATGCATGCTATGGACGCGAAAAGTTCTGGAAAACCAGATTTCTAGAATAAACATTATAAAAGCGGAAGGATACATCTTTTCGGCAAAGGTAGACGCTGTAATGCCGACTGACGGCTCTTTCACTGTTGCCATCGTCTGGTTCTTTCGGAACTGAATGAGATGGACGTAAGATCTAAGGTTCTGACAGCCGTTATGAAGAGTTATATCTTTCAGGATAACGCCGCTTAGTCTGTTGAAAGTCAACCGACGTTTCGGAAAAACAATCCACCTACATCTTAGATAATAAAAATGGAGGCGATATTTTCCTCTGAAACGTCGGTTGACTTTTAACGGACTGGACGGCGTTATATAGAACTCTTGAAATGGTACAGCAACAATAGGTTTTGATACTTGAACTGTTATTATGTCTATATTGTTAATCATAAAAAAGTAAAAAGTAATGCTATCCCTGTAACAGGCCATGGAGGCCCATAGGATTGTGAGACATTGAGGGTCCCACATTATCTAGATCAGGCATGTCAAACATGCGGCTCCCATAGCCACAAAGTGGGGCTCCTCAACTTTTAGAGCTAATTGATACTAAAATCAATATTAAAATTTTAGTAGAAATATTTTTTGTACAGACTATTTTCCAACAGACCAGAAGACAAGAAGTCTCAGAAATAAATTAGCAGGTTGCAGGAAATTCAATGTTTCGTTATTTCTAACATAATTTCTTGTGTAATCTCTCTTTTTACATATTGGAAACTGTTTGATACTTGTCAAAAATGGCATTCTCTTGCTTTTTACAACTGTAAGATATGTGACTTAAGGTAATTATATTGAAATTTTTCCTAAATAATAAATGGAATTAAATTTCCTTGAATCAAAATCTATTGTATATTTCTATTTTGAAGTGCGGCCCTGGACTATTATTTATAGGGCTGAGGTGGCCCTCTGTGCAAGTTGAGTTTGACATGCCTGGTCTAGACAATCGGCTCAAAGATGTCGGTGAATTTATCAGCCTTACGCGCCGGTCGCGCTTTACTCCCCAGGAAAATTATTTAATTAATTCCTGGTACTCATTTCCGTTAGAGCCACAGGGCGGCTGTAAAGATTAGATCAATTGAAAAAATCCAATGACCTCATCAGGACTTGAACCCGCGACCTTCCGTCTTGTAGCATAGTGCCTCAACCAACTATGCTACCGCGCGCCCCCATTGTTAACCATAAATTACAGAATATAAAGCTGCAATTGCTTGCAAATACTGGCCACACTTCTTTTGGACGCATGCGAAGAAATGTTGCTAAAAAGCGCCTTTATCTTCATTGTGTCATAGTGTCCATCCGTCAGCACGTAACGACTCAAGAATTGCTCAATAGATTTTCATTAAATCTGATATTTAGAAGCTATACTGAACTTCATAGAAACAATCCAAATCCCGTTTGGATCGTACGAACATAACGGGCACTTTTCTTGAAGACTTACATGCGTTCCCTTTACCATTTCGAACATAGCTTAAGCATAACTCACTAAATACTCACACATAGATGTCGGTAAATGACTGAAGCATTTTAATTTGTTACAACAGGTAGGTCCCAGCAAAGGTGTCTACACCTTGTCGTGGTGGTAGGGCTTGCGTGACTCTGTGACTTTGAGAGCTATGCCGGCGGTAGTTGAACTACCGGTAGGGTCACCCATGCCGGAAAGGTCAAAGGATAGAGACCAGACTAAGAGAGATACCCTGGGCACCTCATCCTGTAAATGGAATTTTGTTCAGAAACCTAACAACCAGCCTCGCGTCATCATGTGTGGATCCATTTCTATGGCAGTACGTATTGGTTGTGGAGACAGAGGAAGCCAAGGTTCACCCAGGGCTGTAGCAGCGAGTGGTAGGTAGATATATCAAGATAAGTATTAGAACTATACAGTTGTAACTAATGCAATTTGAATGGCAAATTCTGAAAGTTTTACATGTCCTAAAGATGCTCAATATGAGCTCCATTCGTGATCCGACAAACGTCCAGTCTGTAATTCAGCTTATTCTGTAACCTTTCCAACATGTTCCTGTCAATTGTCTCCACGGCTGCGGCAATCTTCAACTTCAATTCATCAATATCCAGTGGCAGAAGTAGTACGAACATTTTTTCCTTTACAAAACCGCAC
This sequence comes from Cryptotermes secundus, assembly GCF_002891405.2. Classification (NCBI taxonomy): domain Eukaryota; kingdom Metazoa; phylum Arthropoda; class Insecta; order Blattodea; family Kalotermitidae; genus Cryptotermes; species Cryptotermes secundus. The sequence goes on along the minus strand of NW_019742555.1, from coordinate 603,694 downwards.
AGAATGAAGTCACATGGCCCGCTGAACACTGCCGCAAGAGTTTAATTAATCTCAGGATACTACTTGTCTCGAACAAAAATTCGAATGGGACACCTCTAGAATGTAACACATATACCAAATGCAATCAGGATAATTTTCAACGATATATCTCGAACGTAACATGGAATGGATTAATTTTACGACTATGGAAAAAATGGTTGAATTACGCAAGTAAGTAAATAAATAAGGTAGCGTGCAGAGGGGAGGTACAATGTTCCACGCATCAGGAGGGGTACTCGACCCACACCTAGCCAAAAGTTTGTCATATGCACATCTGCTAGTATGTCATGCCAGCTGCACCATGCTCGAGGGGTGGTAGTGTAGATGTGGGGAGAGTAATGTTCTCCCCACCCCGTAACTGGAAAGACTACCCCTTTCCTGCTATAAACGAGAGGAAATCGATCATGCAGATTTAAACCCTCTTGGCTTGGTTTAGGAGAGGGTTGCACGGTGCAAGGTGACGCCGGATTATCGTCGCGTCACCCTGTTCCTCCCCTCACATCCCGCTACCTCCCCCCCGGATGCGTCTGTCTACCATACTTACACATAAGGCTCAACAAGTTAGTGGAGAAACCGGTGCGTTAAGGAGCACAAAGCGAAAGCTGTCTCTTGTCTTGCAGCCAGTATCACTGAATCGCCCGCCCGGTCAATGTGTTGTTTAATCATTCTATATGTGTATGATTAAAAGGAAGAAGGCCTTGTGTGATCATTTTTTCCTGTCTGAATGTCCGATTCGTGTATGCTTTGGCTTGCCATCCAATTCTACTATACGTCGATTCAAAATTTCACCCGACCACCCCTGTCACCGAACTTCACTTTATACTTAGCATACTTTCCTTTTTGGAATTCTCGAGTCACTGGAATTGAATATGGTCACGTGGGAACGATTATGAAATAGTTTGATGATTTTACTAACCTCCTCCAGGGATATATGGTATCCTTAATATATCCGCCAACACAAAGATTCGATAAAACAAATCAATGCTACAGTATTAGTATTCGTTTATTATGTGCAAGTATTATTACATTTTCGGACCTGTCGGGTTATCATATTGCGGCATGACGTCCAAAAACCGGAATAGTAAAGACAAAATAGACGTTCATTGCTATGCAACGACTTGAACACCTTCCTTCGGCAAGGAATATGCAAGCAACATTCGAATAACTTCCGTTGCTATGCAACGCCTTCCCAAAAATAGAGAGGTTGCGTTTTCTGTGTGATCTCTGCAAAGTGATTTTAAAGAAGAGTTTAGTTGAGAACAATTCAGTAGAATTTCGAGACGCCGGCCTGCCGGGATAAGAGCCTGGGAGTAGAGGAATTGAATTGAGTTGGCGTTGTAGAATGACAAGAAAGGAACTAGACTTGATGTGTAATTTGAAATTTCAGTAAGACTGTTACAAATCCGTTACCAGGATTACTACTAGCGAAGACCGACAAACCTAGTGTGTGTTTCGGTTTGAGCATATTGATAAACACAGGCTACATTTCGCAGATATTTTTTTATAATCTCAAATGAAAGATTTAACGTGATTTTACAGATATTTCCGAGTTTTGTTCAAAGTGATCCAAAGTAAATCATGTTTTATGTCAGTCCACAAATGATCTTTACAATACATTCAAAAAGCTGCGTCCAAAATTTTCGTTGAAACTACATATGAGAGTGGGGGTTCTAGTAATATTCGTTGGGAAGTTTTGATTTCCTACCACATCCCTCCATAAGAAAGCCTGGTTTACATGGGGCCATAAATGAACTTTCCATGTATCTCGTAAATCATTACAGAAATTGCATTGAAATTCGATAGGGCAGAACACTACAATTTGTTTGGGCAGTTCCAATTTCCAATCATATTGATCCACGAGAAAGCCTAGTTTATACGAGGCTACAAATGGATCCTTCCATATATTCCAGAAACCGTGTAAACAAATTTTGTTCCAATTTTGTATGAGAGATTTCCATTAAAATTCAAGGGGAAGATTTGGTTTCGAGCCATTTTTATCCGTACTAAATCTTAATTTGCACGATTCCATAAATATACCTCTCCGTGTATCCCATAAAACGTTCCGCAGATTTTGTTTAAATCCGAAATTGGAAATTTTACTAATTTGCATTCATTTATTCACATATAAAAGTAAGATCAATAAAACTCAAAGAAAGCCGCTGCTATTCTTGTGTGCGATATTGGCACGTGTTTTATGGCTCTACGACTCGTTCTATTCAGTTCTGCACCACTCATATAGTCTCGAAGAGAACCCATAGAGAACATCCGTTGCTCAGCAATGGATATATTCGAACCACATAGAAAGGACCTCTTCCTTTATTGTTGTATTTACAGTGCGTTGCATAGCAACGGATGTTATCCGATTTTTGCCTTCCTGTTCGTTGGCGCTGGAATTTGTTTACCGAGTCGTTGCCCACAACGGGTCTACATGTTGCACTATTATGGAGCACATCCTTTAGAATCTCATTGCACAGTCCTGAAGTCTCTAGTCTCCCAGAAGTCGAATTTGTGATCATATTCCAACTGTTGGAACTTCCCAGGAGATCAATAACCTCTCAATATCACCCCCATGTGGTTAACTGCAGGTTCACACATTGTGGTCCGGACATTTAAACTCGACTAACAAAAACCTCCCCCTCTCACCCAGAAATTCGCGTCGACCTAATTTTAGTCAGTGATGATGTAGTTCGTAGGGGTGTTTAAGGGGATGAGGGTTAATTGTGGTCCATGATGGCAGGATGTGGGGATGAAGAGACAGCTGGCCATGTATGTGTGGAATTTCGAGGTGGAATGCTTCAAAACGAGGGGTGCGTTAGATATAAAACTGTTCCACAGCAGGATGCAAGGTGTTTGTGGTTATTTAAAAAGGACCGAGATTCATAAATCAGTTGGATCATTTTTTTTAACTTTATTATACTGTGCTCAAAAAGTTTAGTTCTGTATTAATACAATATTTGAAAAATACGAAATGTGATGAAACAGAACAGAAAAAATTGAAATAAGGAAAGAACTGACTGCCTACTTTCCTTGATACGACGCGGACCACATAGAAAACGTCGCCTTTAACTATTCTTTGCTATAGCGGAAACCTGTTTACTGAGCCATTGCCTGGCAATAATAGGGAGATACAAGTCAAAGTCACATTGCGACTGACGGTCAGTCAGTCCGTCTGTCTTGGTGTCGAGTCCCAACTGAGGCTCATGACCATATTTTTCCTTCTTTATACGAAATTTACTGTCCTGTTCATTTGGGGGGGCCCTCTCTGAGAAGAGGTCGGGTCTGTCATTTGTCAGTCATAGTCTGTGTTAGTAAGTCCATTGTCAGTATTTACATATATTTAGAAATTTAATCTTAATTCCTATTTCTATGTACAATATATACAAGGCCTCTGTCAATCCAGGCTCAGTACAGCAGATTTTGCCCTATTTCTAGTAGTATTCGCTACCACAGCAGTTACATATATTTACTCACAGTCTCTCTTTTATAAGACACGTACCTCACAGAAAACGACGCGTCCAACAAAACTGTTAGTGTTATGCGTATTCGTTGTCACGGGAATGTGTTTACAGAGTCGTTACCTGGCAACGATAAGATACACAGACATACAGTTTCCTTTGATATGACGCGTACAGCATAAAAACTATGCGTCCAACGAGTTTTTTACTGTTATGTGTATTCGTTGCCGCGGGAATGTGTTTACCGAGCCGTTGCCTGACAACGATAGTAGGATACACATACAGACACACGGACTGATGGGAGGGATTTATGAAGTACATAGTTGAGATGGGCTTATGTGTAACAATATACATACCAAGCTTCATAAAGATTGGTTCATTCATTCAAAATTTGATATGTGGGAAACACATACACATAGCTTGGTGATCTCATAAGCCTACCTTCTTCTTTTAAAAATAAGGAAGATAGACTAAAAAGAACATGTTCAGAAGACAGGGGAAACTGAAATGAGCGAAGAAGTGCAATGTGAAGAAATGTACGTTCCTTCATTAGCAACAAGGAGCCTAGCAACCAGAACTCTGGTACGTTATGGCCATGTAGGTCTATACTAGTTGGAGGTTAGTGGTCAGCTTCACGCCTCGGTCGCTTAACCCCCGGGGAAAGAGCCCTCGGCAGCCATTGGATAGGAGGCTGGGTGAACCACAGAGCCAGTCTGGACGACGTGTAGAAGAAAAAATTCTTGATCCTAACGGGACTCGAACTTCGACCCCTCGGCCGTCCAGTCCTCTAGTCCTTAGCCAGTCCCTATACCGATTAAGCTATCCCAGCTCCCGGAGAAATGTGCAGGATCGATAATAAGTTATACCAACAGTAGCCTCTACTGAACACAACAATATCTCATAAATTCCGGTCTATAATCTCGCATCATTTCCTTCGTCCTTTGGTCAATTTATAAAATGGAAGCACAACAAAGGAACGAAGAATATTACACCACAGCGCAATGATCTGTCTGCCGCTGATACGAGAGTAAATCCAATAATCGCCACTTGGAGCGCAGCAATCCGGAAACTACTGCAGACGCAGCAATCACAAACAATTGAGGGCGATACCACGTTTCCTTTAATGTAAAGAGGTTATACTGAGGTACAGTTATACGGCAAATATGAGACTTTTCAGATGTGCCGTAACGCGGACTGACGTTTAGCAGTACACATAGACACAACAGAAAACTATACACAAAATTTGCAAGATATCCAGGAGCTTAGCACCCCGTATTTTCCTCTAATTGTTGAATCACGATAATAATCCATTCGTCACTTCGGGTGATATGTAAGCTTGAGGAGGCCCTGAGAGGGGTATTAGCAGAATATGTCGTGGAAATCCTTCAGTTGTAACTCACTAATAAATGTTACCGGACATATGTCCATATGGACTTTTTTTTTTTTGGTTTGGTATGTGGAACCCGCGGTCATAGCCGGACAGCACTTCCCATTTACTCAATATATTTATTCTGTAGATTATAAAGGGTTCTGACGATGATGGATGGACACAGAATTACTGGGTTTTTGGACTTTTTCCATCGTCCGAAATTCTAGGTACTATAAAACACGACGTTTCGGAAACTGGATCTGTTTCAGTCTTCAGGTGAGGAAGGAAGACACCTACTCAGTTGGGCCCCTTGATTGAGATTAGCTCTTTCTATGGGGGCCAACTAAGTAGACGCCTTCCTTCCTCACCTGAAGACGGAAACAGATCCAGTTTCCGAAACGTCGTGTCATCAATTACCCAGAATTCCGGACGTTGGAAAAAGTCCAAAAACCCAGTAATTCTGTATATTTATTCTCGTATAAAATGACACGTGATTCGTTCAAAGAGGCCAGATTTTGATGAAGGCCTCAGTTTTAGAATTCCCGTTATAATCATGTTTCTGGTTGTGATTTATATTAAACATTCATAAAACAAGAAATGTAAATATTTGGTCATATGGCTTGATTAATTAAAATCTTTGTTAATATAATGTGTCTGTTGAACTGTTAACCCAAAGTTCTGGCTCTAGCAATGTTACCGCTGGGTAATTCAGGAAGGGTTGTCCATATGAGAGAATAAAAGACTAACACAAGCCAGAGAATTTTTAAGTTATGTTTTATTTTTTTCACTGCTTTCCGCATTTAAGCAGTTAACACCAAACACCGTCGAATGCGATTTGTTTACCAGGGGTTTCAAAATCTATAACCCGACCGTATAGGATAAATACATACATTTCTATGTTCCCCCGCATCTGCTGCTCAGTGAAAGTTGCAGTTATGCAAATTATTGCTGGTCCCTATCAGGCAGCACAGTGACTCCACATATCCAGATAATTTTCCTACATTTCTAAAACTAAATTAATATTATAACATGTAGACCAGTTGCTGGGCAACGACTCGGTAAACACATTTCAGCGGTAACGAATACGCAGATAACAATAGGATAATTTCCGTTACAATGCAACGCGCTGTAAATACAATAATAGAGGGACAGTTGTTTTATCTGTGGTTCGCCATATATCCATTGCTAGGTAACGGGCCAATAAGCACGCATTCTTGATAAGAGAAGACGGTGTTTTCTGTGGGGTCCGTGCCGAGGAATTATAAGAGGGCATAGAAACGAGTACAGAGGGCCCAGTGTGGAGGCGGGCTCGAATACCTCCACCGTGACCCTGCGAGTCGTAGGAGGCGACGAAAAGGGAAGTCTCAATTTGAGACAGTAAAATATGGTCGCGAGTGCCAAGGGACTCGGACCCGAGTAAGACTGCGCTGGCAAAGACCAGCAGCATATACAAAAGACAGACCCGTCCTCTCGTCAGAGAAGGCGCCCCACAGAAACAAGACCGTAACTGTCAGTAACTGACCGTCAGTCGCAATGTTACTTTGACTTTGAGTACAGAGGAGTACAACGGAGTACGAGAAGGAGAAAGGAGCGTGTTCTAGTTATTTGTGAAGTGGGTAGACTAGCGATAGCGCTATAATTGGTTGTGATTCAGAGAGATTCTAAAAGAAGGCGCTAATGAATAAAATCATCCAATTCATGACCGTTATTATTAGTCACGCAAATAAACATGTGACAATATTATCCTGCGTGTTCGATTCCCGGTAGGAACAAGAGGTTTTTATCTTCTCCACAACGTCCAAGCCGACACTGGGGCCCACCCAGCCTTGTATCCAATGAGTACAGGAGGATTTTCCTAATGGGTAAACAAGCTGAAGGGTAATGCTGACTACTCACCCCCATCTATTACCGAGGTTAAGAATAAGCGGAGCTCTATCTCCACTCCCAAATACGTCTTTATGGCATGGAGCTTAATTAATTAAGCAAAGGGAGAACTTTGCTTTATCTCTTACAGTAATGAAGACGTACGCAGAATGTTGGTTGCAGCTACATTTTCCAAAGTATCCACAGAAAACCTTACAAATTTCCACGCACCTGATTATGAACCTGGGTAGAACGTGCAGTGCAGTGCAGTGCAGTGATGAATTTTAAAAGATTTAATTTTAAAATCTTGATATTGTTGCACGGTGAATGGTAAACAACTGGAAATAGATTCCAATACCAAGTGCAACAGGATGTAAGATACAACAGAATCTGCTCACCCCTGAAGTAAGGAATACCGCCGTAAGCCAGCTGGGCACCAAGGCACACCGGGATATTATGACGTCACCCACAATAATAATAAATAGCATGGGGGGGGGCGCACTTTCCTTATGTGGGACTATTTTCGTGTGAGAACATGACCCTCCCTCCGACACGGGTCTCCAGGTCGCTTTTTATTTTCGTCCCAATTTTGCCCACTGACCTAAACAATGATTCCTAAGCATCTGCAGGTATATTATGTTGCCGTGTATATCGCACATAGAAGGAGACTGTCCCCGTCACTGAAGCACGGAGCATATGGGCCGGGTTTAGTCCCACCTGACTTCACTCTACAGGCGACGGAACCTTCATAGTGACTGGCATTCCTGTGTCGTACTCTGGAATGGCAGGGTTTGAATCTCGAACAGGTACCTTGCTGCTCCCTGTGTTACAGTTCATTGTTTCACAAGAGAATATTCAGGAAAACTTCCTGACAATATTGTGACGAATTAGATTATTGGTAGAAAACATTTAGGTAAGCGTGTTCTTGCTGCAACGAATAGCCGCGGAATAATCCATTGCTGGGCAATGGTTCGGTAAGCACCTTCCCGTGACAACGGATACAAACAGAGTAACAGAGAAACTCTAAGACATGGTGACTTACGTAGATTAGGTTCGCCTAGAAGTTAATTAAGTTCAAGAGAGGCGGTGATCTCTCTGTTTCGAATCTGAGACAGTAAAATATGGTCGCGAGTCTCACAGGACTCGGGCTCCAGAATGACTGCACTGGCGAGGGCCAGCAGCAATTGCAAACGACAGCCCCGTCCTATCGTCTGAGAGTGTGCCCTACATCAACGAAACCGCAACTGTCTGACAGGAATAAAAATCTGGCCGTAAGCACCAGATGGGTGCTTTATTCCAAGACAGACTGGCCGGCTGGCCGTCTATTGTAACATAAGACTCAGACTCAGACTCATTCTTCATTGATAAGGGAGTCGTAATTCAGTAGTAAGCTGAAGAAGTGGCAAGACTCGAAAAGCAGAACCCAGTCAGTCACAGTGGAAGAGAAGACACTCGTAGTCCAGCAAGGAATTGAGCGAGTCTTAGACAGTCATTGAGTGCGAGCTGTCATAATTGCTTGTAATCATAATAGAAGTGCCAATAAATCCAATCATACAAGCCAGAACCCGTTATTGTTCGGCACGCAAACCCCTCAAATGTGACAGTGTCTTAAATAAGACCACGGTGGCCTATTTCTGTTTTACTTCCGATTTCAAAGAGGCAAATTTATCCCTGTAATTAATTAATTAAGCGCTGTGTCATTAAGACGTATGGAGGAGTGGAGGTATAGTTCCACCATTCTTGATCTCGGCACTAGATTGAGGTGAGCAGTCAGCTTTATCTTAGGGAGAGAGCCCCCGGTACCAATTGGATAGGAAACTGGGTGGGTGCCAGAACTGGTCTGGGCGCTGTGAGGAAGAGAAAAATATTGGCCCTGCCGGGAATGGAAGCCTGGCCGGCCGGCCAGCCCGTCGCTGTACGACTGAGCTATCCCGCCTCTTTATTAATTCATAATTTCTCTATAGTCAAAGTTAAATGTCTTTGAGAGTGCGTTGCAATTGGTATGAACTTTACAGAAATGTTATTCATTTCGGGAAAGTTATGCAAGCTATGAAAGCCGAATTCTAGGAGCGTCATGCTGGAGATCTGACTTGGCCTCTCTTCCGAAATTTTGCCTGCTCACATGAGACATTTTCGTCAGAGTCTAGCATTCGAACCTCTATAGCCAACGCCAACCCAACAACCTCATTATCATTGCCGTTGTCACCACAGTTCGTCTCTGAACTTTATACACGTTTCGGTTCTTAATGGCCATCATCGGTAAAATATTTATATTCACTCTCTACTTTTCTGCTATTTTTTCGTTCCACTTACCAACGTATATATCTGGGGGGAGGACATATTTGTTATTTGCCAATGTTAATGCCAACGTTTAAATCATATGCAAAAATATTAAAATACAAGTATTTCATCCATGATACGTATGTAATGGCCGTCTTGTAGTACACTCAATTTCATATGTCGCTTCTTATTACATGTTTCGGCAACATAGTGCCATCTTCAGGTTCGTTATTTACGCTAAGCTATTACATTGTTTGCCATCTTGTGTCTTTCATAAAATTATTTAGAAAGTACATTATTCATCAACTATAATAAAATTTGTATATACTAAAACTTGTTAAGATTATTCATCTTAAGCGTCTTAATTCGAACTCGCTTATCGTATGGTTCTTCCGCTATGGGAGTCGTTTTTCCTGTATTTTTTGTATACTGTGTCTTGTGATGTGTCCTTCCTTTTTGGCTGCGAGCGTTGAGTGCACTACAAAATGGCCATTACATATCATGGAAGAAAATCAGTGCAACAGGACGCTAAAATACAACATTACAAGTATTTCATTTATTGTAATTTTTGGTGATATTAAATAATGCTGATGTCTTGATCACCGCAGGAATTGTCTTCTCTGCACTGCACACATATATATACTCTTAAAATATTAAAATATTATATTTTCGGTGTATTTGGTGATATTAACGTAGCTACGTTTTCTATTACACTAGAGGTGGTCTTATCTTACGTGATTCGAAATATTGATTTACTATTAGAGGACATAAGTCGGGGTTATGTGTGAGGGAGGTGTATGTACATAGTGTCCGTAAGTGATTCATACAGTTTCGTGGATAAAATACGAGGGAACTACAAAGCATATCCACATATAACGCGGTATCAGAGGCAAGTCAAATTCTCAGAGATTTTAAACTTGGCGTTATACCTCCATATTACCTATCTTTACCGCCAGGCTCTGCAGTTGTCCGAAATGGCGGGTTCCACAGAGAAGAGTTTGTGCGTGATTGAATAAGCGGAAACAAGCTCGTGCAGCAGTGTTCAGTGGTCCACGTGACTTCTTTCTGTGGGGTTATGTAGAGGAACAAGTGTTTGTGCCACCTCCACCAATGGATATTGATGAATTGAAGTTGAGCTCTCGAGACATTTGACAGGAGCATATTAGAGAGTATGGGACGGCCTGGACTAGAGACTGGACATATCAGCTCACACTGAGCATCATTAGGGCATGTAAAGCTTTCAGATTTTGTCATTCAAATGGCACTAGTTACAACGGCATAGCTGCTATACTTACTTCGGTGTAACAAATTAAAATTGTGTAGATCATTTATGGACATTCTGTATATGTTTTAGGTATCAGATTACGTGTTCCACTTTATATTTGTGCGGTGTTTTGCGTGTTTCTATTCTTTGTTTTCTCTTGTAGGTTGATTTGAAATATTATTTTTATTCTCTGTTATTATGTGTGTTTTGATTTCTTATTTTTGTATCTACGTAAGGAAAAACATCCAAGTGAGAACAAAATCAGAACAATGTACTGTGAAACGTACATGTGTTTTCTGTTTTGCGTACTAATGCCGATACTGCACGCATCAGTTTCGTTTTTCCGCCTACTAAAAAGGAACTAGCCCCAGAGGCCAGCTAAATTTCTCATAACACAATGCCCACATGTGGCATGAGCCGTGCTTTCAGCATGAAATTAGTTTCAAGCACATTTCATTTGAACTTGCAAGCCGTCTGTAGTCCCTTCTTTAAAATAAACACCCTTACCATTCAGAAGGGGTGGGGGGGATCCACTATAGGTTTAGTAACCCACATTTAAAAGCTTACACCTTTAAAACATCCTCATAATATTTTCGTCTACTGACCTCTTGTTATTCAAGAAGATATGCCTCGACAGCTGCCCTAAAAATTCGCATGCACCTTTAGCTAGATATTTGTTCCACAAAAATATAAAACTAGGTTACAGCACGTGGCCAAATTTTTGTTCGCTGCGAACAGAAGCAGATATTTATTTTTAAAAGCTGACTAGATGAATAGGCCTACATGTACTGCTGGCGTCTTGTATGAGATATAGGGGTGGTGGAAGGTAGGGGGTTGAGCAGCTGGCTAAAAGCCAGCATCAGTGGTCTCAAAGGGTGAAGATTCATGACACACATGTCTTTTGGGGGCACTGAGGTGCAGTGTCCTGCAGCCTATATACAAGTCCTGGCGAATATCTACATAGCTTGTGCTTAATCCTTACACTAAGACACGGTATACATCAGACTGAACGGGGCCTAACTAACTGCATGGAGCTGAGGCCGTCTTGAGATACCGCCAGTTGTGCAGCTGGAACCCGAAGGTTCATTACCGTGTTCACAAGAGCCCTCCACTTGTCCGTATCCTCAGCCAGATCAATCCAGTCCATACTGCCTCATCCTATCTCTCTAAGATCCATTTTGATACTATCCTCCCACCTACGTTTAGTTCTTCCAAGTGGTCTCTTTCTTTCTGTTTTTTCACCAGAATCCTATATAAATTCCTCTTCCCCATGCGTGCTACATACTTTTCCATCCGATACTAGTTGATAGTTCTAATTATACTTGGCGAACAGTACAAGATAACACTTCTCTTCGATCTCAATATTCTCCACACCCTCTTCTCAAACACCCTCAGTCTATGTTCTTCCCTTAATATAAGAGATTAAATTTTCCACTCATACAGAACCACAGGCAAAATTATAGTTTTTTTATATTCTAATTTTTATGTTTTTAGACAACAGACGAGAAGACAAAAGGTTCTGAACTGAATGGTAGCAAGTTACCCGAATTAAACCTAATCATAATTTCCACGAGAATGTTTGAGTGGATAGCAGCCAGAGTTCGTATTTGGAGAATCCAAGTTTAAAATCTTTGCTCAGATATCGGCTAGGTACGTATTAAGACGGTACAAGTTTGGCGTAGTTGAGGCGTGGAGTAAGATTAGGTCAAAGAGGATGACTAAGACAATTTTTGGAATTAGGCCAGAAGGAGAGTGAGAAATTGGAAGGTCCAGATTAAGATAACTGCAAGATGCAAAAGAATATTTATGGGAGCCGAAAATAAAGGAATGAGGCGAGAGACAGGACAGAGAACAGGCATCTGCCGTCACGTGGCTGAGGCTCTCAGGAGACCTTGCAGCCAAGGAAAAACAGAACGACTATCGTGACACGTTTCAAGTGGACTTTCTTCAGTCTCTACATGAAAATATCTCAATAGCACATTAAATTTGGCCACGACCTTTCCTTCCACAGCTATTCAAATGAATTTGTCATGAAACTATTCTACGCCATACTGCCTCAATACTCGATAGTATCGTTTAAAAAGCAACAAATTACAACCATGTTGTAGTTCAACCATGTTCAAGTTGAGATCCTCACAGCGGCAAATTTTGAGGCGTATTATGTAATCATATGAAGTCCTGCGGAAATGTTCGAACGTTTCGGATGAAATTACCGACGACTCCTTCTTCAGGCTCAAATATCAATCCAATCAAGCAGCAAGAAAATAGGCTCAAATAAATTGAGCAGTACCGGAGATTTGGTCTTATAGGACCTAAACGGCCCAGAGATAGCCTGATAGCTCTCCGTAGGCTGCATCCGAGGTCCACACGTATCGGAACCAGGTGTCCCTCGTGGGTCGTTCTGTGCGCAGCTTCTTGTTTCTCGTCTGGCTTTCTCTTTGACCGTGAAGATAGAGGCAGTATATCTTTACGAAATATCGGTGGACTTTTACCTACCGGACTATACGGCATCACATCCGAGGATATAGTACAATAAAATACTACGATTACGTCTTCTAACCTGTCTCTCGCATCCAGACTTTCCTCCTAAAATTTTGCAATAGACCAAGTCCACTTCCCAGCTCTTTAATAGCAAGCTCCACAATACTCCAGATTAAGAACTCCTCCATGAAGACGCATGGGTAAGTGAATGTATAAATCCACGTATTCTTGACTTCGGTAATATTTGGAGATGAGTGGTCAACTTCACGCTGTGGCCGATTTAACCACTGGATAGGAGGCTGGGTGGAGTCCCAGAACCAGGCTGGACCAGTGGAGAAGAAAAAATGTTTGGACATCATAGGGACTGAACTCCGATCCCTCGGCCGTTCAGCCTATCTTATGACTCGTATTTTGAACGATAAAATCCCTCCTTAAAAACTAATGTTGTGTCTTGACAATTTTAGCGACTTGCTCGGTGTTCCGTGATTTGGAAAATTTGAAAACCTCTGATATAAAGAGTTACCTTTACGCCAACCTCACGACAATTTCGTAAATCGTAAAGAGAATCCCAAGAGGATAAAATATTTTCTTACACCATGTGAGAAGTATTCTGTGCAACAACAGATATATGTTATATATGTTATACATTAACCCGGCCCACTTAGGTATGAAATATATCACAAAAAGCAGTCCTGCCATTTACACACAGAAATGAGGACAACAAGAAACAAGGTTTAACCTTCTTTTCACAATTTATTCATTCACAGAACAATATAACAAACGTGCTTCTCGCGCGAGGTAGTCCCTCTAGGTAATATAGTTCCTTCTTTCACGTCACGAAAGCTATATTGTACTATATATTTTTCTATTCTGTTCTTTCAAGGACAAACTCCAGGTGAAAATTTACAAATGCCACATAACATATTACAGTATAACTTGGTTATAACGTCATCAAAGGGACCTAAAAATAGTGTCGTTATAAACTAATGTCGTTATAAACGAATGTCGTTGTAACCGAAATGGGCACTTCCACAGTAGCCTTATGTTAGTCACGTAAAAATCTACCAAAACCGAGTTAAAAATGTTGCATTTTTTAGTGAAATAAGTAGTTAAGTACAGACTAACGTAACATTAACATGGAATTGCCCAAATGTGTAATATCAAAGACATATTACAGGGCTTTTCACTGACAATACACACCGCACTAATACTGTATATTAAAGGTAGGCCTACTCACCAAATTACAGTAGATTACATCAATTGTTGTGCCTTACTATACCTAGATACGAGTACAGTAATCAGTTATCTTCATCTGTTTCCTGTTACTTGCCCAATACACACTTTCTAAATTACGTTCAATGTCCATATCAGAGAAATTCAGGAATGAAAATGACGTTACATACGAGGTTGATGCATTTGTGCATGTCGTACTAAGCAAGGTATAAAAACAGTTGCTTTATGAGGAATTAGTTCGTACCATTGAATATCTGACGCAATAGACAAGGTGTCGCAGTAACCGATGTTGTTATAACCAAGTTTTACTGTAATTCTGGCAGAAAACATGAAGTTGTAATTCATTTGTTTAGATATTTCTTTGTTACGTGCGGAGTAGAGCATTTCGAGCTTCTGTGCATTTAATTCGTACTAAGATGGAGTTTTGCGAATTGCAACTTGATACTTTCAGAGCAGTGACAATTCAGTCTGAAGTCTTCTGCGTTACGACACTAAACAGTGCGGCAGAAGCCTGTCGTTGTTTTGGAAGGACCTATTATATTACACCAACAGCACGGGACTATACAGTAAGCTCTCGCTAATTTGAAGTGATTGGAGTGGAAAATCACCCGGATTTAAGGATAATCCGGATTAGTGAAGCAAATTGTAGCCCTAAAAGAGAGAAAAAACTTAGAACATAAATGAATTGGAAATTTAATTATAGTATAAATAGTGCTAATGAAAATAAATAAAAATATATCGCTGTAGAAAAGGTACAACAAGGCATAGCTATGCCTGTAACAGGACATGGAGGCCCATAGTGCTGTGAGACGTCGAGGCTCCCACATTTTCTAAACCGTCGGCTCACAGATAGAGGTCAGATTGTCAGCCTTACTTGCCGGCTGCCCTTTACCACAAGAAGATTCCTCGTACTGATTTCTGTTAGAGGCTAAGTCGACCTCAGGTCCATAGAGCGGCTGGAAGGATTAGGTAAATTGAAAAAAAAATCCAGTTACCTTATCGGGAATTGCACCCGGGATCTTCCGGCTTGTAGGACATTGCCTCAACGAACTACGCTTCCACGTGCCCCCAAATTATCACTGTGAAGCTTTCATTAAAATGTATAAAAAAGACAATACATTTTAATTCATCTATAGAAGACTCAGAAGTTTTACTTGTTTTTGAACGTAATAATGCAGGTTTGAAGAAAATGTCTGAAGTTTTGTCTGAAGAGACAAGTGACTCATCTGCCTTCCTGAATATCATGTGGCTATTAATGTACTCAACTGTGAACAGCGTTTTTCATATGTCGATCCAGTTTAACTGTAACCGGATTCTCGAGGGTTACTGTATTGGTCTTGCTTTACTGCAACTCAGACTTGGATGTTATGTGAGCTGAGACTCCAGAACATCTTACCAAAACAGTAGAAAGTGGTCTTCATAGTTACCACAGTGAGAACCTGACACCTGATAACAGAGACCTTCCTACGTTGCTAAGAATGTTTCTGCTAGTACTAGTTTTGTCTTCATTAAGGATGTTAGTTCATTCCGGCTTCTGACTGGGGGAGGGGGTTCCGATTCAATCCCTGGTTGCTTCGTGCGACATTTCTAGTGGCGATGGAAAAGGATTTAGTTGAAGTTTCTGTGACCTCTCCTGGCTAAACTTCATTACATTAACGCTCCATAGGCATCTACAGTCGACCCCTGAGATGTGCAATAATCCTGATCACGCAGCTCACTATCATATCATTGGTCTTTAAGTTCAGGGGACCTTCAACTATAACCCGCCAATTGACTGATTATAGAGTGAAGGAGTTACGTAAAAATTGTGGCATATGGACCCGTTGCTAGGCAACAACCGCGAGGTATGCAGTTATACAACAGTCGTTTGCTATATAATGGCTCTGTAAACAACGGCCGTTTCTAGACAATGTTGATAGTTCGGGAATCCAGAGGAAGAGGAATGTCTGCCGTTGAAAGCAGCTACCAAACAACGGCTAGTAGAGACTGTAACTGACTGAGAACACTAGAGTGTGTGTAATAATGATTTGTGAAGTGTAATAACGTGTTGTATGGTGTTCAATAAACACAGTTACCAACACAAACCTCATATATAACCACTCATGCAAGTCAGCATATACGTAGGTAAGTCAACAAGTAAATTACAAATGGATATAGAACTTAAACAAATAAGAGTACTACTTTTAAAAATGCTTTTATTTCTCAACATAATCTCCCTGCACATCGAAGCACTTGTCTCATCCTTTCACAAGCCCCTGAAAACCAGCAGCATAAAATTATTTGGGCTGCTGTCGGAACCAGGCGTGTTCACACGGCATGGCCTACCTCATAATGCATGACAGGTTAGGTTTTCACACAGTCTGTGCACGATGGGTGCCGCGAATGCTGACCCCACAACACAAAATGCAAAGAATGGGTCTGGCATTACAGCATCTCAATCGCTACCACGATGAAGGACACGATATGCTAGCCCGAATTGTCACAGGTGATGAGTCTTGCTCCAAGCGACTTCCATTTGTTCGGTCCTCTTAAACATCATCTTTCGGCTGAACATTTTCCCGACGATGAAGCTGTAGAAAGGGCAGTCACCGCGTGGTTCCGACAGCAGCCCAAAGAATTTTATGCTGCTGGTTTTCAGGGGCTTGTGAAACGATGGGACAAGTGCCTCAATGTACAGGGAGATTATGTTGAGAAATGGAAGCATTTTTCAAATCAGTACTCTTGTTTAAGTTCTACATCCATTCGTAGCTTACTTATTGACTTACCCTCCCTCGTACATAGGAATAAATTTGCATGTCAGGTGCGCGAGTATCATTTCGGTAGGTTTACTCTGAAACTGCTTAACAGCCCTGGTTCAAACACATTGATCACACAGCGTAGAATGAACTGAGAAGACACCCGTAAACGAAGAATAATTAAATATCCTGAAGGAGTTACTCCTAGCGTTTTCATGCAAAAGCTACAATCCCAGCATTCCCCCGGATAAACATGTGTTGAGAAATAGACAATGCATAGAATACGAGGACAAAAACGTAAATTGAGCTCTTAGGCTGTTCTTTCTAGTGCTTTCCTAATCATAGATCGAGAAACCTTTCTAATATTCGGCGTTACATAAATTATGTATTATGTTAAAAATACGGTGTTAAATAACCTAACAGCCAATTAATCAGGTGATAATCCCTCGGAATCCACTTATATGTATGTACACAGACTGTACATCTTCAGATTGCTACTGTGACTCTCTGATTGCGAGGGAGTTGCATATACGCAGGACCGCTGCAAGCTGCCAGCCGACCAATCACGGATCGGGGCAAGACAGCGCCAGGTGCCTGTCTGTCCGTACAGGACAAAAGGAACTCGCTTAACAGAGGGAGCAGCGTCGAAATGGTGCTTTAAATGTGGGCATTTTTTAAATTTAGATATAACAAAACAAAGCAAGAAGTTCTAGGAAGAATTAATCGCCTACCTTCCTATGATACGGCACGGACCGGATAGGAAACAAAAAACAAAGGAGACACACAGATCGATGGAGAGACGCGGACCGACACACATGATCTCATAAGCCTCCTATTTTTTTAAAATAAGGAAATTGGGATAATTACATCTCAACTTGCAATCACAAAATGACAACCAAGTCTAGTGGTTAGCTCACCTCTTTCATGTTTGGGAGGTCCCGGGTTCACACTTTTGCCCAGAGACCTGCTATCCCGTTTGGACTTTGTGCAGCTTACCACATTCCATACATAGTACGTTAAATTAGGCCATGGCCACTTCCTTCCACGTCCTATCAAATCCATTTCTTTCACCAATCATCGCAGAGTAAGCATGTACGAGGGAGTCAGTAAATAGGTCGTGAATGGAAGTAAGACAGCTCTAATGGACATAATACGATTTCTATATGTATCACTAGGTAGCAGCACAGTACAGCTTCATGAAAGCCTAGGTAGCACGTGCGCATGAGGGTTCACAGGCTGGTTTCAGAAGTAAAAATGGCGACAGTGCTTGAGGACCGTACTACCGAAGAGCAGTGTTCTGTTGTGCGTTTTCCTTTGCAAGCAAAATGTTTCGTGCTTACGGCGGGAAGCGTTTGTCGCATAAAGCGGTTCACATCTGGGTCGAAAAATTCTCTTAAGAAGGAATAGTGTTCCTCTGTGGGGGGAGGCTACTCTCTGAAGGACGTTCGGAAGTCGCAGATAATGCCCGAACATGTGACGAAGTGGCTGAGACAACACTCCAAAAGACTTATATTCTGCGGGTTCCAAAGCACTGGNTATTATTATTATTATTATTATTATTATTATTATTATTAGAGGGGATGGGTTTCCCCATGCACTTAGACCAGTTATTGGTCCATTGTGCGTCCCCCCTTAATTTCTACTGTCCCCATACCCTACAAGTACTGGTGCGTGCTATCAGCCCCGTTCAGCCAACGAGGTCGGCCGTCGGTACCTGATATTTCCCCCATCTACCAGAGGCGTTGGAAACTACTTGGGCGGGAAATTGTTGCCTAATTAATTTTGCTCAGAGGTTTCCTAGAGACATGAGGATCTTTTACGTGCCATAAATTCCTTCGAAGTTAGTCATTCCTTTATTACTAGAGACGCTTGGCATACGTACACCGCAGTGCGCTCAGAACTGGTTATATAGAACAATTTTGAGGGGGAGGAGCCTCATCAAAGGACAGTGAAGTAAAGTGTTATATCTGTTACAGAGTTACTAGATTCAATTCTCATCATATATAGGGGCATAAAATTCCCATACCGAAGACATAATTTAATCTGCAGGACGTTTCTTCAATAAGGTTGCCTGCACAAAGTGCGGTTGCACTGTTCCTCTTAAGAGCACCGCAAGTTAACAGAGCCAGTTCCGTTTCCGGAAATCTGATCACAGATTGCCCTCTGCAGCTCTGAAGTGTCGGTTTTCATTACTGATATTTGCACTGATTACGTTGACTTGAATAGATAAGTATCTGTTTGCGATCTCTATAGCTCAATGAAATAGAACTCTGAAGAGTACTACTCCGTGCAGTCTGGTAGAGGTTTGCCGCCGTTTCGGAGGGACATACTGACTCCATTCTCAGAGTGAAAAGTAAAACAAGCAAGCAGTCAATAAGCAGAAAGAAGTTAGTACGCGTCTACTTGCTATTTGTTTTTATTGGTTGCTTTCTTCACTTGCTCTTCCACCCTGCTGATGGAAGTAATACACTCTTCCGAAATGTCGGTAAAATTCTACTAGACTACTAGGCCTCATATCACAGAAAAGAGTATTTTCCGCTGTTATCGCAATCATTTTTTAGAAATGAATATGGAACAGAACCCTAGAAACTAGAGATCAAGAACCTAAAATACCGAAATTCCACCATATCTCCCAAGTTCTGCCGAAAGTTAAATAAACAAATTCTTCAGTTCGTTGTGTTTAAACAAAGCAGTCAGTGAGCAGGGTGTTTAACTGATTGGAGATGTTGATGTTGATATCAAGAAGAGGCAGCAACAAGTACATGACATGTAGCCGAGAGTTGCAAGTGTCTGCGAGTCCAGTATATCCAATTTATATTGAAATTTAAAAATAATCGACAGAAGAGTTAAACTTCAAAGCAATTTTCTTTTTTCTTTAATTCTGTCTGGGAGAAGTTCGCAGTGAAGAAAACATGGAGATGTTATAACTAACACAAGAAAATAAGAAGGAATAAAGAGGAAAGGATAATGAGAGACAAAGAAGGAAACTGTAGAAAGTGGAAGAAAAGAAGGTGGAATGAGGAAGAGAGCAGAATAAATTCTTTCAGACCCTGAAACAGACAATTGTGCGAGTCACGTCACTGAAGAAGGAAATAAATATTTAATGATTGAGAAGAATAAATTTAAGAAAAAAAGACAAACGAATAAGGAAATAAAGGAATTAAAGAGAGGAAAAAGGCAAGGTGTAGAAGGAGGAAGAGAGAGAGGATAGAATAAAGATGTAAAGAACAAGAAAAATTATAAAGACTGGGAAGATATAAAGAAGAACAAAATCATAGAAATATTTTACAGAGATTGCATTTGAACGACGAACACTGTCCTGTAGAAACTAATTATATTGTCACGTGTATGAGTGACTACAGACGAGTTTTCGATTAATGTTCGTTTTTATTGAACACTCACTGAACCGTGATAATCTACAAGTCTCACTGAGTTACACATTCCTAAGTTCACTGTAACCTCAGCACATATAAAGCCTTCTCAGTCTTCAATAGCCGTTGCTCGGTAACCGCTTCCAATGGCGGATGTTTCCCTTCCTCTGGGTTCCCGAATTTTCCTCAACCTCAGCTAACAACTTCTCACAGCAACGCCTCAAAACAACTAAGCCCCAGCAGTCATCTGACTGACTTACTCACTCACCAACCAACTCACTCCACTCCACTGTTAGACTACAAAGCTTGTGACCATCTCATACCAACCTTCTACTGTTCTGACTACCGCTCCAAAATTGTTATGCTTTTAATATTTCGGCACGGACCGCGTAGAAAACACCGTTCCTCTCTTGCGTGCCATTGTTTCGTTTGTGTCTGTTGGAGGACCCCATTATTGTTATATCAAACTATTTCCAAGTTGAGCGAGCAAAAATTACCATTCCTCTGTTGTTTTCGGGCCGTTGCGTAGTAACAGCTACTGTACAGTCCCTTATCTTGTGGTCGCCGCCTAGCAACGGGGCTACATACGGCCAGTAACAAAAAACTAAGTGACTTTCCCCTTGATTTTCGAAAGATATAATATTACAATTTTATGAAATTTATGGTGAATTCTAAAACATAAAAAAATGGACTTATTCCTAAATGGCAGAATGCATTACCATTTTACAGCACAATGCAACTTTACTAAGAGATGTTTAGGAGTTCGAGCTACTGCATAAAAATGAAAGCAATAAAGACTTCTAAACAACAGGGAGCGCACTATGAAGAAGCAGGACAAGCAACAAGTATGCATAATTAAATAATTGTTATAACCTGGCTTACATCCGGTAAGAAATCATCTACGTTGTTCCATAACGAACTGAAAATTAACGCTAGGCTTGTACAGATTTGACCTACATTATCAATGCATGTAACTTTCATAGCGTTGGAATTCGATGTATGTTACGTAACCCATATCTCGTACGGAATGTCTCCCTTCTGCTTTTGTAGTCTGATTCATATTAAGTAGAGTATAAATTGTAGAGTTTCACAAATGTCACAAGAAGTGGAGATGCATGCACGTGTAATTAACTGCACTCATGCACGCGTCTTTCTATTACAGTTCACTGGTCCTTGACCATGGGTATTTGCCAACTGCTTCTAACATAGGAATAATTAAATACAGTCACTGGCGTATATAAATATGCAGGCTTTTTGCGTGGAATAGACTTTCAACGGTTCTCCGAGGAAGATAACTTAGAGTCACGATTTTATGGAGTGACTATAGACGGGGTTTAGATTGGTAATTGGATTAATTGAACATTTACATATAGTAACTACACATAACTATAGGGTTATCACTAATTCACACACTCTGTGGTTCACTACAGTATGCACTAAATCTTCTCAGTCTGCTGTATCTTCATCGGTTGTCGCCTGGTAAAGGCTTCCAACACCGTAGCTTCCTCATCTTCCGCGTTCACGTCCTGTAACCTACGACTGTCTCACAACTAACTCATTGCTCCAGCGACTGAATCCATCTCACACCAGCGCCCACTCTTCTCACTGCCGTCTCAAGACTCTTTCGTAATCGCAGCTCGCTATACAGCCACGGAACGGACAGCATAGAAAACACCTCTCCCAACAGCTCTTCTACTGTTGCATCACGTAGATATGGTACGGATCGAGTAGAGGGAACCACTTTCCAGTTTATCCATTGTTGCGTGTTACGAATCCGTTCCTTAGCAACGACTATCTCTGTTGGCTTTATAGCTTTGTATGGGAGGCTGTGAAGGGGAGACGTAGTCATTGCGGACAGAAAGTTGAGGGATATTCGCAGGACAGTAACGGCATAAACGCGAAAGACAAAAAATCTCTATTGTTAGAAGCTGTTGCCAGGGAATGGTTAGTGAAGGCACTGCAAGCTTAGTGGGCGCTGTGGTAATCTGTGAATTGTGGAGATTAATGGTGACGCTGTAATTACTTGTAGTTCCGAGTTGTGTGTACAAGTGGTCAATAAATCCAATCACCAATCCAAACCGTTTAACAGTCACACATATACACATGGTAATATTTTGAATATATATGCCGGCTCCTTACTTCAGCGTAGTGGGGGAGTTGAGGAACTTAACTCCCGGTACGCGCAGGCTCGAGAAGTTCCAGTTGGAAACCCACGTTTCAGCCTGGCTTTCCTGAAATTAATGAGAAAGCCCTACCACATTTTCCGTCACGAAAGCCAGTACAGTTTCATTGGACTCGGGCCTCCAACTTTACTAGTTATGAAGAGCACTAAACTGCATTTACTTTGGAAAAGAGGGCTCCTTATGGTCAGCCTGCTGATCGTTACGTCACTAGATTCGTTTTCAACACACAGCAGATCGCCGACCATCCAAACTGCCAATTAACCGAATCACAGTGACCAAGAAATGCGTCTGCTAAACAAATATCATGGCCGGTCACGGTAGCCCAGCGGTCTAAGGCATGCACTGTCTTCGCTCGCTCGGAAGCCGGGACCGTGGGTTCGAATTCCACTCAGGGCATGGATGTTTGTGTGTGTGCGTTTTTCTGTGTTTGTGTACAGGTAGAGGCCTTGCGACGAGCTGATCACCCGCCCAAATGTGTAAGATCGNCGCCCAAGGAATCCTACCGAATGTGTAAGATCTAGAAAAACCGAACTGACCGGAGAAGTTCATGGAGGTAGACCTAGGCCCATTGGGGCTGTAGTGCCAAGGAAAAAAAGCAAATACGTATCATTGCTGGACTTTCTCAAATGAAAGTATTTTATCTGTAACTACACTTATTAATTTTATTCATGTTTCATTTCTTCTAAAACCGGGATAGCTCAGTCGGTATAGCGACTGGCAATGGGCTGGACGACCGAAAGGTCTGAGTTCTAGTCCTGATAGGGCCAAGAATTTTCACTTTTCCATGTCGTCCAGACCGGCTCTGGTGCACATTCAGCCTTCTATTCGATGAGTACAGGGAACTCTTTCCTCGGGGATATAGTGGCCGAGACGTGAAGCTGACCAATCACATCTAATTAGTGCCGAGATCAAGAAAACGTGGGTCTATACATCCACTCCCCCATACGTCTTCATGGCGTAATGTTTAATTAATTAAGCACAAGGACAAGTTTGCTATTAATCACACTCTTTTTCATCTGTACCAAAAATTTTTAGTCTTCCTTATTATAATAGCACAGCACATTAAAATGGCATTTTTTCGTGGATAAGAATTTAACCCGATTATCCAACCACTTTTGCCACTAATTAATTCGAATAATCTGCTTTATACTGTACTTCCGGTGTTTATACACCGTTAGAAAATTCTCTTCCTTAATGTTGCCGACAAGCAGCACGACTTGCCCTGGTTCGTAGAGTAAATTGACTTCATCTCCTAGGGTGTGACGCCGTGTAGTCTGTTAGGAGTTTAGGGAGAATTTAGAGGAACTTTCTCCTTCCATCTTCACAGTCTAAGAATGAGGCAAGCAGGCAACCTGTAAAACGTTAGGCAGCAAGCAGAGCTTGAGGCTTACTCTTCGTCCCTGAAGATGGAGGCAGTACTTTCCTCCGTAAATGCAGTGAACTTCTACCAGAATACATGGAGTCACATCCCAGAATATGGTTCTCTTCGGTGATTCCAGCTGTAGTGAACGGGAACATGACTGAAGCATTTCCCCATGAGTAAACCTTTCTAACAAATACATCCCAACCGCATCTGAAAACGCATCAACATTTCAGTAAACAGACGAACAAGATACGTCGGAATCTCGAGGAATCGCCACATATCTGAAAATGGCTCTACTTTGAGCAATGAAAATTTTCCAGAGCTCAATACCTAACCATGTCGTTTTGCGTTAACTTCAGTATTTCAAACAGCGTCGTTAAATAACATATTTCATTGCGATTCGAACCAAGATATAACAGAATAACTGAATACGAAAACACACTTCAGAGTTTTGGAAATGCTTTCGTTTGAAATATGAGCAGTAAAGAATACTTCGTTTACGAAACTGCGACTGCGCCACCTTACGGAACCTTACTAACTAAAGAAGTTTCATTAAATAACCTAGGAAATATGTTAGTAACAAAGCTATCAAAATAATGCAGAATACAAACAAGCGTCAGGGATATAGTAAAAGTAAAAGAAAGCTATCCCTGTACCAGGCCGTGAAGGCCCATAGGGTTGTGAGACGTTGAGGGTCACACATTTTCTAGACTATCGGCTCAAAGATGGCGGTAAGTTTGTAAGACTTACGCGCCGGCCGCGCTTTATTCCCCAAGAAAAATTATTTAATTAATTCCTGGTACTCATTTATGTTAGAGGCTGAATCGACCACAGGGCCATAGTGCGGCTGGAAGGATAGGTCAACTGAAAAAATCCAGTGACCTCATAGGAACTTGAACCCGCGACCTCCAGGCTTGTAGCATAGCCCCTCAACCAACTACGCTACCACGTGCCCCATAAATGATTTTATTAGAAATTCGAGTAATGACTAGTTCTGCTTCAACAATCCATCGCACCATCAGCAGTAGATTCAATGTTTTTAAATAATTTTCTAAACTTCAGTAGAATATAAGATATACAGGAATACAGCAGAATCAAAATTGAGATCAGAGATTTGGCAACGATTTCATTTGATCTTGAAGCAGCATTCAATTGTTAAGTATTTGATGGCGTTGCTGCAACAGCTGGACAAGTCACGTGACCTGGAACATGCAGATGGCGACGGCACTGCTGCTGGTTCTTCTCAAGAAGAAGAAGATCCACCACCGGACAGCTGACGACCACCGGAAGTACATCATCCTCCTCCTTACACGGACGTCATATGTTGCATCTGCTTCCACTGCAGAAAACAATGCTGCTGTAGTTTTATTATAGTGGTGGTTTATTTTCGCAGAAAAAAGCTCTCCTTCGGTCTTTTAAAGCCCTGTGGTTCAGATATGTACCAGTTGTTTTAACGTACTAAATCTCTGTCCACGGAGTGTACTTGTGTGTTTTGTGTAGTTCTCACAATAAATTTCAGCTGTATATCTATACAACATTAAATGGATGTGCTTAGTAACGGAGATGTAATGTGTTCCCTGTGAGGTACGAACTGGATTCTTATATACTAGTATTTAGTAGAAATCCAGTCTTTAAATCCCGTGTGGAGGCGGGGTCGAATACCTCCACCGTAGCCCTGCGAGTCGTAGGAAGCGATGAAAAGCGAAGACTCGAACCTGAGACAGTAAAATATGGTCGTGATTCTCACGGAAACTGACCAGAGAATGACTGCGCTGATTAGGACCAGCAGCAATTATAAACGACAGACCCGTCCTCCTGTCAGAGAGAGCGCCCCACAACAACAAACCCGCAATTGTCTGACAGTAATAAAAATCTGTTCGTAAGCCCCAGATAGGTGCTTTATTCCAAGACNGACTTTCTTCATAGTCATCGCCGTGAAAACCTCAAAACTTACAAACCCGCAACTGTCTGACAGTAATAAAAATCTGTTCGTAAGCACCAGATTGGTGGTTTATTGNATATGGTCGTGATTCTCACGGAAACTGACCAGAGAATGACTGCGCTGATTAGGACCAGCAGCAATTATAAACGACAGACCCGTCGTCCTGTCAGAGAAAGCGCCCCACATCAACCAACCCGCAATTGAAGAAAGTCGACTTCTGGGATCTGGCGCCGTGTATTCTTTGTTTCAGCCGACGTTTCGGAGGAACGTATCACCTCCATCTTCTGGGCAGTTGAATTGCATCGCGAATACAGAGAACAGTAACTACTGCTCTCTGTATTCACAACGCAATTAAACTGCCCGGAAGATGGAGGCTATACGTTCCTCCGAAACGCCGGCTGAAACAAAGAATACACGGCGCCAGATCCCAGAAGACGACTTTCTTCATAGTCATCGCCGTGAAAACCTCAAAACTTACAAACCCGCAACTGTCTGACAGTAATAAAAATCTGTTCGTAAGCACCAGATTGGTGGTTTATTGCAAGACAGACTGGCCGACTGGCCGTCGGTCGTAACATAAGACTCAGACTGCAGCCTTCTCTTTGTTTATTGATTTCGGTTTCTTTAAGCGAATTTTGGTTTTACGCATAGAATGCACTAATTTTATTCAAAGTATCTTGGCTTAGCACAAAATTTCTTACTTGTTTTCTGAAGATGCTAGTTTCGAATCTCGGCCGGAACACCGACTACCCCGACTGACGACTTCCGTGTTTGTCCTCAGTTCCTCCAAGCCAATTCCGAGGTAGCAGACTACAACAGCTTTCTTCCACATTCTCTCCAATTCATTACGCACCAAACATCGTATCAATTAACTCTGCTTGATCTAAGCTACTATCAGCGTCGTTAAATAAGCGACAAACAAATCAATAAATTAAGTTACATCACTGTTGTAAGCAATACAGCAAAGAATATGTTTGGAAATTACATGCCATCTATGTGAATACACGTTTAATGAGCGTGCCGTGACGAGTATGAACCATAGCCACAGTTAACCCATATTACGACAATGAGATGTTAATTTCCTGGTAGGCATTTTCCGCCCCTTTAACAAAGACAGGATCAGATAAATGAAGTAGAGCAATTAACTTCCTTACTTTAATTAGCAGCCAGCTTTAATTACAAACCTGTTCTGAGATATACTTCATACAGGATAGCCCAGAGAAGAGATTTTCAATTTTGAAGAAATCGTCATGCAGAATATGGAGCCTATTAACCTTGTAAACACTGCCGTTCGTTACTTTATATACCACCTGTTTTAACACGAAAAGGATTTGCATCTTACCGACGGAGTGTGTATGTATATATATGTGTATAGGTTTTTGTGTGATTCGCAGAACAAACAGCGAGTATTTCTGTAACTGCGTAACTAATTTGTCTTTATAATGGAGACCCAGAATACTTATATTGAGATATGAATTTAATTTTTAAATACTATTTAAGGGAAATTCATGTTTGATGGAAGCCGGATGGTTATCATTTTTTTTAAGTTATCAATATGTTCTCTTTGAATAACGAATTTAAACGAATGTAAGAGTGACAGTAGAGGACGTTTAGAAATTCAGTATACTCATCCCAACAATTCTACCGTGAAAAATCCTTTTTATGGAGCTCTCTCCGCGTCTTCCCCATTTACACGGCTTCATCCTTGTACGCTCTCTTCCAGGTCTTTAGGGATGGCCGAAAGGGGGTTCCAGACTAGTGTCAACTTCTATATGGATCCAGTGAGTTTCCTTAGAGTATGATCAATACAGCGCCATTTCTCCTTTTTTTGCTAGATTATAATTGGTTGCAGTTTTGTAATTTTCCTTAAATCTTCATTTGATGTAGAATAATCGTTCAGATCATCAAGAAATACTTGCCATTTATGGAACATTAAGGTTCATTACCTTGTTCGCATAGCCCTCAATTACACCTTATCCTGAGCCAGATGAATCCAGTCCAGAACTTCACTTCCTACATCTTTAAAACCAGAATAGTAGTTACCAAAATTTAGTTCATAATCGTTTACCTTCTGTTATGCAATCAAAATAAAAATATTTCTGGAATAAATATCAGAAATCCTTTACAGTTCACAGGCTTCAGCGATCAGTACCAAGAATCTACCTAGGAATGTATATTTCTGCATTATGGGATTCTGCATCGCAACCGAATTTGTTTCCGAATCACAACTGTTCCTTTCGATCTATTTCAATGTCTCAGCTCCCCTAAGCAGTAAGGACTATCAACTGGACGTTTTACACGACTCTTGTGTTGTTAGAAAAATCGATGTTCCTCATCATGTGGCTCGCAACCAAAGGATGAGTTGTCTGTTTTTCTTTTGGAGGGGGGGGGGTTTAGACACTGAGACAGGAACATGAATAAGATGACACAATTTTCATGTCTTCCTTTGCAAAAGAAAAAATAAGCTGAAATTACGTTTTCTATGAGATTTGATGTTCTCGTGGCGGTGGCTATGAAAAGTTCTCTCCTCCAGAATGTGACTCCGTATAGTCTGGTAGACATTTACTGAAATGTCTATTAATCGTATTGCCTCCATCATCATGGTCGAAGAGTAAGCCAAGCAAGAGCAATACTCTGCTTAATGCTTCCGCGGCCTACATTTCGACCCTAAAGATGGAGACAGTATGATCATCAAGAACATCAGTAAATTTCTACCAGACTACATGGAGTCACACCCCGTAGGATAGTACTTCATTAACTTTCGTTGCTAACTGATCTGTGGCACACTAACCCGGTAAATAATTAACTAACTACATACATAAAGCGGCCTCCGTACTCGTAGTCTAGGGGTAACGTTTCCACCTCATGACTCAAGGTACGCGGGTTCAAACCCGGAGGAGGTCGTGGAATTTTTAAGGGCGGAAAAATTCAGGGAACAAGTCCTCCGGGAGGGACTTTAAGCCGTGGGTCCCGTGTCATAGCTTTACGGCACGTAAAAGAACCTCATGTCTCCAAAGGAGGCCACTGAGCTAAATTAAGGAAATTTCCCGCCCAACAGTAGTCTCTAACGCCTCTGGTAGATGGGGGAAGCATCGAGATATCTCTGAGCCAGTAGAGGCCGACATCGCTGGCTGAGTAGGGACTGATGGTAAGCACCAGTACCGGTAGGGTATAGAGGCAGGTAGAAGATCATAGGGGGACGCACAATAGATCAAACTGGTCGCGGTGCATGAGGAAACCCACCCCCTCCAACAACAACAACAACAACAACAACAACAACAACATACATACGTAACAAAATAATTATTAAGCAACAATGAGCAGAGACTTTCTTGAGAAACTAATTGTTCTTCACCTATTCAAGAAATTTTCCGGTATTACTGGAATCCGAAAGTTCACTGCCGTTTTTACAAGAACCTGCCACTGGTTCATATCTTGTGCCAGATTAAGCCAGCCCTCACTTCCCACTGCACTAACCTTACAAACGCCAAGCGTAAAAATTTACACTTTTACAAAAGTTGCTGTACGTGATACCATCTGCCGGAATTTTCGTGAAGTACGTAGTAAAGGAAATTTAAGAAGAATTTATTTCCCTTCCGTTTGAATTTCTCGAGAGTTTTTATGTAGGCGCATAAGAAACGAGGATGGCTATTTGGAGCTGCAGAATTTAAATATGCTTTGTGGCCTTTAGTCCACAAGCCAACTATACCGACCGAGCGACCGCCGCTTGCACGCGAAGTTAGTGCCAACTTTAGCGGATAGAGGTGTCGCGTGGTCAGAGCAACTATTTCCTACGGCCGTTAATCTCGGTTTTCTAGACCGGAGCAGAATGACACTCTATAATTGATTTGCGATTTACTATTACCTTCCCATCTATGTCTAGATCTTCCAAAAGTTGTCTTATGCTGAAGTTCAGTACGAATTCTTGTCGCATACACGTTGTACAGTACGAGAGAGGTCGGTGTGAGACGGAGGTACAAATCAAGCCAGGTGTAGCTGTGTCGGTCAAGTGCTGTGTGACGTCAGAACAGACGGCTGACATGTGTGAATTCCAAACTGGGACAATACAAAACACGCCGGCTCCGCCCGGGGACACTAGCGCGCTCTGCGGTCTCTCCAGGCATGTTTTCAGAGAAACACATACTCGTACCTTCCTTCGGAGCAGCGGGCTCTTGACGACACAAGTCACTGTCCCCCTCCCCCGTAACTAACCCTCCAACTCGTTGAGCTGTGTGTTCTTCTGGCATTTAAATTTATATAATTATCCATCGAGATAGGGCACGCGGTAGCGTAGTGGTTGAGGCACTATGCTACAAGCCAGAAGACCTCGGGTTCGATTCCCGATAACGTCACTGGATTTTTAAATTGACCTAACCCTTCCAGCCGCACTATGGCCCTGCCGTCGACTCAGCCTCTAACAGAAGTAAGTACCAGGAATCTTCCTGGGGAGGGGGGGGGGTAAAGCGCGGCCGGCGCGTAGGGCTGACAACCTCACCCCCATCTGTGAGTCGATTGTCTAGAAAATGTGGGAGCCTCGACGTCTCACAGCCCTATATGCCTCCACGGCCTCTTACAGGGAAAGCTTTACATTTTACCTAACCATCGAGATGAGTAGAAGTCTGAGAAATCGGAAGGAAATAAATATAAAATTTCCTTGTGCTTAACTAATTAGGGACTACGCCATGAAGACTTATGAGGGAATGGATGTATAGACCCACGTGTTCTTGACCTCGGCAGTAGTTGGAGGTGAGTACACGGCTTCACGCCCCAGTCGCTTTACCGCTGAAGAAAGAGCCACCAGTACCCATTCGATAGGAGGTTGGGTGATCCCCAGGACCAGCCTGGATATCGTTGAGGAAAGAAAAATCTTGTCCCTACCGGTACTCAAAACCAGTCCCTTCGGTCGTTCAGCTCGTAGCCTATCGCTATACCGACTGAGCTATCCCGGCTCATATCGGAGGGAAATATATACTAAATTATATTCGGACAAGGACAACTTGGGAGACCTAGACATAGATCGGAAGATGCAACTAAAATCGATGCTAGAGGTATGGCCATAGTACATGAATCTGTGGACTAGATTCATTCAGGTACATAGTTCAGGGTATACTAAAAATTAAGGGGGGGGGGGCGTTCTTCTGAACAATGAACTTCCGGGTTTCACTTAAAGTATTCGGGGTGTTCCCGGATTCGAATTTGAAATTCTTAAATCGGGCGCTAGACCGAGATGTGTAGCAAGCTTCTCGCCAAGGGCCGCCTTACTGTCGGGTTAAGAACTCCGGACACCCGTCTGGTGGACCTCAACCTAGTGGCTGAGGGTATAACTGGGCCACACCGTTCCTGGGGAATATAAATATGTGGATGGACCTCCAGGTTGGGGGAATCTCGAATCTGAAACAGGAAAATCTGCTCATGGATCCCGCAGGACTCTGACGTGAGAAGGACTGGCCTGGAGAGGACCAACAGCAATTGCAAACGACAGACCCATCCTCTTGTCAATGAGCATGTTACGAAAGGACTCTAACCGCAGGAGTTCAGTTGTAAAACAAAATTACTGGTCGTGAGTGTTTGGAGTTTGGCGCTAAGACGAACTGATCTCCACTCGTAAAGTAACTCTGATTCTGCCGGACTCTGGAGCCGGTATTAGCACGCGGAAAAGACAGCAGTTCTAGCCATGTTGGAAATTGAATCTCCATTCCCCGGTGGTCAAGTCGCCTCATTCACTGAGCTACAGCAGAAAGAAATTACTCCGTCTGAAACCTGCAAATCAAGTTCAATTTGAAAATATTTCTAATAGAATCCCTTCTTTTGGTACACACGCTAAAAAATATGGAACAGACCCTGCTGTTTAATGGCGTATTGTAATTAATGTACCGGGGTTTTGAAGCGTGGCGCACGCGCACTTAATGATCGGGAGGACCCACCATTAGTTCCAGAGACCGCACCCCCCACCCCTCCCTACAAGAGACAACTGGGTTGTTAAGAGTAACCGCCAACCCCATTAAAGAAACCCACGACTATTTTTTTTTCATCATTCATGTCCGGAATTCATGCTTCTTAGCATTTAATTGTACGGATGTGCGTATCTTCACCTCGATGTCTGGAGTAAGAATTCGCAATACGGAGTTACTTACGAATTAATTGCATTTTAGCCCTATATGATATACTTTTGACCGCCTATGTGGTCTAGTGGCCAGAGTTCCTGGCTACAGATCCAGAGATCCGGGTTCGATCCCCGGCGCTACCAGTCTTTCTGAGAAGTAGTGGGTCTAGTATGGGGTCCACTCAGCCTCGTGATGATAATTGAGGAGCTACTTGAATGAAATAGCAGCGGCTCCGGTCTAGAAAGCCGAGATTAACGGCAGTGGGGATTCGTTGTGCTGACCACGCGACACCCTCTATCCGCTAAAGTTGGCACTAACTGCTGTTCTCTATATAGGCTACGAATGAAATGTTCAATAAATTAGACTTACGAGATCTGCTGCTCTAGCAGCGGTGACTGTGAAGATTAATGTCTTCTGAGGCATGTCGTGTAGTTTGGTAGATTGGTGGCAAAATTTCAGAGGAATAATAAAACGGAAGGTGGCACGCGGTAGCGTATTTAGTTGAGGCACTATTCTACAAGTCGGAAGGTCCCAGGTTCGATTCACAACGAGGTCACTGGATTTTTCAATCGACCTAATTCTTCCAGCCGCACTAGGGCCTTGGGGTCAACTCAACGTCTAGTAGAAATGAGTACCAAGAATTTTCATGGGGGTTAAAAGGCGGCCGGCGCAGATTATCTAGAAAATGTGAAAACGTGTGAGCTTCGATGTCTCACAACCCTATGGACCTCCAAGAACTGTTACAAGGATAGCTTTACCTTTTTTACTATAGATGAAGTAGATTCTCCGAAACATTCATAACTCTCCCCGGCAACAGGCATCTTCAGCTTAAACGAATTACTATAATTTCAATTTACTTGAAGCCTGTATTATATATCTAATACATGCATATAACTAGTTTTTATTATTCTTTACTTGTCATGGCCACGTAAAGAATTATCATTATCATCATCATCATTCTGTTAACTGATACTACTAAATCTGTTCATGACACATGCAATAATAATTGCGGGTTTTGTTTTTGTTTAGACCTACAGCGGTAATTATGTCATTTCGTTCTTGTTATTACGTCCTTAGTGTGTTTTCCATTATGTGTGTTCATATTCTTTGTCCCTCCACATGCCCCAAGCCCATGCCTCTAATTATCCTTTCAGCTGTTGACAAGCACTTTAATAATAGAACTGAATTATCACTATCGCCATAGCAGGCATACCTCAATCACTATAGTGGTTAGTCTATGGTCTAAAGGACTAGAGATTCAATTGTGGACAGGAGTAAACGTTTCTCTCTTCTCTATAGCATCCAGACCTGCTCTGAGGCCCACGCAACTTCCTGCCTAATGTGTACTGGGCGATCTTGCCCTGGGAGTAAAGCAGCCGAGGCGGTAAACTGATATTCACCTCTACCTAGAGTCGAATTTAAGAATGAATGGTGCTATACCTCCACTCCCTTCTACATCTTCATAGCGAGGTTGCCAATTAAACACAGAGATAATTTTACATTTATATTTTGTCGTTATTTTAAAGCGAATAGCATGTGAGTAGAGCTCAGGACCTCCCACATGCGAAGCACAAGCCCTAGGCACTCAGCAAAGACAGAAGGCAACCTGAAATGTCCCGGCTCAAGAGAATCATTTCTGTAAACAGGCGAATGGAGCTCCGTGGAGGAGTGATCTTTGTTGTTCCGGTGCGCTGCCCACAGGCTCGGCTCCCCTCACTTCCGGTCAGCACCGGAATTCCGGATCGGAAGACACAAGACGATACCAAGGAGCAAGCAGTCTTCAGCAAGGTGGCGGAGCCAGGCACGGCTGCGCGGTGTTCACGTCGGGCTGCAACCCAACTACGCGTGCGTGTGGCACAGCTATGGCCCCTTTGGTACGTCGGCCACTGTACCAGACCCGGATGGTAGATGAGTTTGGGGCATTTGGTGGAATGACAATTGGCAGGGGAAACCGAAGTACTGGGAGGAAACCTAACCCAGTGCCAATTTGTCTACCACAAATTTCACATGACTTGAACTGGGATTGAACCCAGGTCGCCGCGCTTGAAAGCCAACGACTAACCGCCTGAGTTATGGCACAGCCTAGTGACCCCTTTCCTTCATCTTAGAGAATCGTCTATTTAAATGGAGCTGTTTCCACACAGCCACTCAACTGATCGGTGTTTCTCTAAGGCCCTATTTCTACAGTCATTTGTGGTGCCTCTTAGAGAACCACTGATCAGTCGTGTAGCTGTGTGAAAACATCGTCATCACTGTAGAAACAGCTCTCCTTGAGCCATAGCTTTCCTTAGAGGATTCTGCCTACAGACCATCAGGTTTTCACTTCCTTGGATTAGCAAAAATATTTGTTTGAAGAGCAAGCCCTGCGATCAACTCCCAGCTTGGAGGACCTGTATCCTAACTCCGTGGCCTGAAGTCCGCAAGTGAACTATACCGACCGAACTACCGCCGCTTGTCGGCGAAGTTAGTGTTTGGCCTGTATACTAACATCTTTATTTAAATAAAAAAAGGTAAAAGGTAACTTTGTCTCTGTGCTAAACTAATTAAGCACTACGCCATGATATTGTATGGGGGATTGGATGTATGCATCCACATTTTCTTGACCTCGGCACTAGTTGGAGGTGAGCGGTCAGCTTTACCCCCCGGTACCCATTTGATAAGAGGTTGGGTGGTCCCCAGAGCCGGTCTGGACGACGCGGAGAAGAGAAAACTCTTGACGCTACCAGGACTCGAACTCCGATCCCTCGCTCGTCCAACCCAAAGGCAGTCACTATACTGACTGCGCTATCCCGGCTCTCTATTTAAATTAATGATTCGCTAAAACTCACCACAAATTTTCTTGGGGAATAGGGCCTATGCTTAGTAAGCAGGGTACAACCTAGCCCCTCTCAAACACAACACCGCCAGACGTTCACTACCCTACTTAAGCCTTTACAGCAGGTTCGCCGAACCGTATGGCTGAGGGGCTAATCCTGATTCTTACTGGTAAGCTATCGACTTAATGTTTAAACTATGAGACCAGCTACAATCTCTTACAATTTTCGCAATCTTCCTCAGTTCCCACTCACTCCATGTAGCTGAATCCTTCTTGAGGAGTTAATGTTTCTTTAGCAATTGAAAGGATTTCCCAAATATTTTATGGAACCCGAAGGTTCATTGCCGTGTTCACAGCAGCCCGCCACTGGCCCCTATCCTGAGCCAGACGAATCCAATACATAGGTTCCCAATCTATTTCTTTATGATCCATTTAATAACGTGACATAATGAATGACAGGGACATCCACTGCTTAGTAACGACTCGATGAACACCTACACGAGGCATAACAACATGCAACAATAAAAGAACTGTTTGAAGCGGCGTTTTCATGGTGGTCCTTGCTGAGTCTACATAACGAGTTGAGGGCTACTTCAAGGGTCCTGACACCACGACGATCTGATTGGCGGTAAACCGCTAGTCGTAAAGTGACATTTACTTTGACTTGTGAGGTGGTAGCCAGCCGGCAACGAGCATAAGGAGGAGAATCTCCATTGCTGGGAACCGTAACCGAGCTGTGACTAGTGAAGACTCTAACAGACTGAGAGTCAGCTTGTACTTCTGTAATATGTTAAGTGTGAAGATTAACGAAAACGTTATAATTAATTGTAATTACGAGTTTTAAATATCAAATAAGTCTAATTACGAATCCATATACCGTGTCTAGTCACTAATACTTTAGAATATTATCCCCACATCTACTCCTAGACAATCCCAGTTGCCTTTTCCTTCAAGTTTTCTTATCAGAACTTTGTATAAAAGTCTCCACATGCTTGTTACATGCCTTGCCCATCTAACCCTATTTTGTTTTATCATTCTGATACTACTTGGCGCAGAGTGTAAATTGTGAAGTTCCTCATTCTGTAGTTTTACCAATCTCTCGTCATTTCCACCCTCTTGGATCCAAATACAATATTTTCCTCAGTACCATGTTTCCAATCACCAAGTCTCCTGAATTCCTGCAGGCTAATGCTGGGATCCTATATCAAAACAGAGCATGGCCCCGCTTTTCCCTGTAAGTACGAAGGAACGCCACCCGCTGGACACCGATGTTCAGCTCCTGAATTCATAGATGAAAGAAATAAAAGTATTTCAAAACAGCAGTTGCCTTGACCAGCAATTGTTGAAGAACGGACCTGCGCATTTGTGTCAAGATATAAGAAGTGCGCCCATTCACCGCGTGTTGTAAAGCATGCCAACTTAATGAACCTGACATTTCACTGCTTCAAGTAATCGTTTTTTTTTTTTTGTAAATAAAAACAAGTGTGTGACGCAGGTCCTCCGGCCGGGGTGAAGGCCGGTGATACAATCTCTTCGCCATTTTCTGTGCGTCACAAAGTTACGGTGGTCTGCCAGCAATTACCCTTCATACCCACCAATCATCTGGGAGGCGTGTTTTCATTACCAGAGGCTCTAACTCGTTATTTACTTCTCAGCTCACGTTAAAGACAATGACTGCGTTTTACAGACAAATGTTGAGGAAGAGTAAGGCATTCTGGGTAATATTGCCGTGTAGATCAAAGATGGACCGATCGCAGTTGTCGCGCGGCCTAACGCATGAACCGTCTTCACCAGCTACAACACTGTGATAGTGGGTTCGAATCCCACTCAACGCATGGATGTCTGTATTGTGTGAGTTTATTCTGTGTGTTGTGTTGTTCTCTGTGTAGGTGGAGGACTCGAGACGGGCTGACCCCCGTCCAAGGAGTCCTACCGACTCTGTATAGATCAGGAAACTGAAAAAGCGGCCAAGGGCCAGCAAAGGTCTGTAGAGACATTAATAGAATAGGTCGAAGAAGGTTCTACGTTTCTCAAAATCATATCGCATCCATCTTCAGGGTCGAAGAATGAGACCAGAAAGAGACTGAGAGAAAGCTGAGATGACGGTAGAGGTTGTATGCTCCTCTGAATTATAAAGCTGTCTCCATATTACACGGCGTTACAACCCAAAATACCGTACTTTCCTTAGTCACTGATGTGAGAACCTCAAATCCATCACGTGCTGAG
This sequence comes from Cryptotermes secundus, assembly GCF_002891405.2. Taxonomy (NCBI): domain Eukaryota; kingdom Metazoa; phylum Arthropoda; class Insecta; order Blattodea; family Kalotermitidae; genus Cryptotermes; species Cryptotermes secundus. The sequence continues at coordinate 566,971 of NW_019742555.1, read as the reverse complement.
GAAAGTGTTTGGGGCTAGGAATTGTGGCGTAACATTGCACTGGATATATATATATATATATTGTGACATGACGTCTAAAAGCCGGAATAGTTTATTGCTAGACAACGGCTTAGTAAAGAGTATCCCGCGGAAATGAACACGAACGCACCAGTAGAACAACTNCTGGGTAATATTGCCGTGTAGATCAAAGATGGACCGATCGCAGTTGTCGCGCGGCCTAACGCATGAACCGTCTTCACCAGCTACAACACTGTGATAGTGGGTTCGAATCCCACTCAACGCATGGATGTCTGTATTGTGTGAGTTTATTCTGTGTGTTGTGTTGTTCTCTGTGTAGGTGGAGGACTCGAGACGGGCTGACCCCCGTCCAAGGAGTCCTACCGACTCTGTATAGATCAAGAAACTGAAAAAGCGGCCAAGGGCCAGCAAAGGTCTGTAGAGACATTAATAGAATAGGTCGAAGAAGGTTCTACGTTTCTCAAAATCATATCGCATCCATCTTCAGGGTCGAAGAATGAGACCAGAAAGAGACTGAGAGAAAGCTGAGATGACGGTAGAGGTTGTATGCTCCTCTGAATTATAAAGCTGTCTCCATATTACACGGCGTTACAACCCAAAATACCGTACTTTCCTTAGTCACTGATGTGAGAACCTCAAATCCATCACGTGCTGAGGAAAGTGTTTGGGGCTAGGAATTGTGACGTAACATTGCACTGGATATATATATATATATATTGTGACATGACGTCTAAAAGCCGGAATAGTTTATTGCTAGACAACGGCTTAGTAAAGAGTATCCCGCGGAAATGAACACGAACGCACCAGTAGAACAACTACCGTTTCTATGTATCTGCAAGGTAAACAGAACTTTATGTCAACTTATTATCCAATGGGCACGCCGGGTTTTTTCTCAGGGAAAAGCGGCCGGGGCTTGAAGCTGACAAGTAGCGTTCTTCTGGTACCGAGGTTAAGAACGGTGAAGCTATGTCTCCACTCCACCCTATGTCTTCATGGCATAGTGCTTAATTAATTAATTAATCAAAGTGACAACTTTACCTTTATCTGAAATATTTTTTGGGGTCCGTCATAACTTGAGTGCGAAATCTAAACTATTTTTTTTATTGCCAGTGGGGTTGGACTAAGTTCCTTGTACTGCGGCCACTTCTGGCCTATTGTACCAGCCCCAGATGATAGGTGAGGGTGATTGTGGAACAATTAGTGGAATGAAGATTGGCAGGGGAAACCGAAGTACTCGGAGAAAACCTGCCCCAGTCCCACTTTGTCCACCACAAATCCCACTTGCCCAGACCCGGGATCGAACCCCGGCCGCCTCGGTGGGAAGCCAGCGACTAACCGCTTGAGCTATGGCGCGGCCTAACTAACTACTAACTAACTTCATGAAGCTGTGCCCTTCTTGAGAAGTCTCCAATTGTGCAGCTACTCAAGAACTTCCCAGCATTTTATGAAACCCGAATTTTCATCACCGTGTTCACAAGAGCCATCCACTGGTCTCAATCCTGAGCCAGATCAATCCAGTCCACACCACCCCATTCTATCTCCATAAGATTCATTTCAATATTGCCCCATTCATCCACGTCCTTTACTTCCCAGTGGTCTCTTTCCATCTGGCTTTCCCACCAATACCACTCTTCTCCCCCATTCGTATTACATTCCCTGCACATCCATCCTGCTCGACTTGATCATTCTAATTATACTCGGAGAAAAGTACAAGTTATGAAGTTCCTCATTATGCAGTTTTCTCTCACCTCTCTTCGGTCCAAATATTCTCAACACCCGGTTCTCAAACACCCTGAGGCCATGTTCCTCCCTTAACGTCAAGACCAAGATTCACACTCATACAGAACCACAGACAAAATTATAGTTCTGTATATTCTAGTTTTTATGGAATGGGAAGGAAATTCGTGTGTGTCTGTGTCCAATGAAATCTCTGGTATGGCCAATTTGGTTCCCGGAATGCGTTTGAAAACAGAAGCTGGCAAATTTCTGATGATGACGTAAAGGCATACGTCACTGACTGACGGTGAATAAATCATTTTTAGACGCATCATAATAATAAGCCTACTGTACTCCTCGCGTAATAAGCTTGCCTTTACGGCGATTCAATCAAGAGAAATAAGACTAGTTGGACACGCAGCACGCATGACAAATGAGAAAAGGAGCTAAGAGTCTAACAAAGCAGCTTGGTTTTCGTGATTAGAAATTTTCTGCTAAGTAAAATAGTCTCTCTGTGGGGATGACTGTGTCAAATCTGAGGTGCTCATGAAGATGACAGTCCTCAGGGATGTGACGTCTCTTATACCCTGAAGATGGAGTCAGAAGTTCTTCCGTAACAATGGGATCTACCAAATGACATGGCGTCTCCTCTCAGAAGGCACTGATATTTATACCATAATAAGTATATAAGCAATTTGCATGACGGATCAGAAGAAAATCACGGAAGACCTCAAATAACATAGTCGGTCTCCGGGCCTAGCTTTGAACCCGTCATCATACGAATACGAGGCAGGAGTGATGTTCGATTGGCTGCGAAGTTAATTTTTTCTGACATAAGTCTCTGTAAAGAACACTTCCCTTAAAGCTATCTTTGTAACAGGCCATGGAGGTCCACAAGATTGTGAGACGTCGAGGCTCCCACATTTTCTTTAGTCAATCGACTCATAGATGGTGGTGAGGATGACAGCCTTACGCGCCGGCCGGCCACGCTTTTCCCCCCAGGAACATTCCTGGCAATCATTTCTGTTAGAGACTGTGTCATAATACGGCTGGAAGGATTAGGTCAACTGAAAAGAAAAGATCACCTCATCGGGACTCGAACCCGCGACCTTCCAACTTGTAACACAGTAAGAACACTTCCATTATACATATAAATTTCAAACAGGAAGGTTTCCGATTCTGAAGCGGTGACTATGATGACTAATATCGTCTGCCATGTCGTGTAGCCTAACAGACTTTTAGCGACATTTCGGAGGAATTTGTCGCCTATATCATAAGACTAAAAATAAGCCCAATAAGCACAGTGAGCCGCTCCTTACTTAGCTCCCTATTTATTTTTTGCTTGCTCAATTTACGCTTCGAACTTGACAGAAAATTTCTACCAATCTACACGGAATCTCATTGAAGAAGCTTATGCTTTTCAGGCAGAATACTAGCCTTCTTCATCCCCAAAGAGAGCAAAACCGAACTTTCACAGATGTTTCATATGTGCTAACAAATTTGTGGTTTCCAGTAGCAAGCACATGACAGTTCTGTTCCTCAGCTGTTGCCCTATGCAGGGCTAAAACATTGACGCCCAACAATCCTTTCACACCAGTGGGCCTTGATAGACTGCACCTCACACCCACATCTCCTCCCCCCCCAAAGAAAATTATCTGCGGGAATTTCCAAAGTTTTGTGGAAGAATGACATCAAGAAATCGATGTCCAAGAATGTGTTTATGTATTGTGATGCTTGGCGAGCGGTGTATATTGTCGCATACTCGCAATCAAATCATAACAGCCGATAGTGGACAGAAATATAAATTACAGGCTTCAAGATTCTCTTCTAAATAAGCATCTTTCGTTAAAACGACAGCTGACGACAAAGAGACTACTGTTGGCGAATGCCATCTACAAGAAGGATTAGACCTACCTGCGACCGACGCATGAAACCATCTTTCAGCGCACTGTGTTACTATAATATCGATCACAGTGGTCGTGTGGTCTAAGATACGAACTCTTTTCGCTCGCTTAAACCTTAGGATCGTGGCTTCGAATCCCACTCAAGGCATGGATATTTGTCCGCGTTTATTCTGTGTTGTCCTGTGTGTAGGTAGCGACCTACAGACTGATCCCCCATTCGAAGTGTCCTACCGACGGTGTAGAGGATTAAGAAACTGAAAAAGCGGCTAAGTTCCAACAGAGGGTTGTAGACCCATAGAGGTTACTACAATCGAATGCAGAGTAATTGCTGTTACTGTAAACTGATGAAGGTAAGGTAAATTGTCCCTGTGCTTATTAAATTAAGCACTATGCCATGAAGCCTTATGGGGGAGTGAAGTTATAGCTCCATCATTATTGATCTGGGCACTAAATGAAGATGAGCGGTCAGCTTCACGCCCCGGAAAATTTACCTCCCGTGAAATCGCCCCCCAAGTACTCACTGGATATTAGGCTTGGTGGGCTCCAGAGCCTGTCTGGACAAACCGATCAATTTAATTAAAATTAGTTTAAGTACCTATTTACATGCCCACCTATGTAGTATTCTTTATGTACCTATACGGCCTACTGTTTACTATCCTCGCAGAAATATGTTTGCACCTGCAATGAATGAACATCCACACAAATGAATTCCCTTCTTCCGCCTTGACGTATTAGCCTCTCTGGTCTGTTTCCCATCAGAATTATTCTGGAACCATGGATCTTATAAACAGTCGGTAGGACTCCTTGGATGGGGAACAGCCCGTCGCAATGCCGCTACCTACACAGGACAATCCAAATACAGGAGAATCGCTAACAGACATCCATGCCTCGAACGAGATTCGAACCCACGATCCCCTATTTGAGCGGGCGAACACATTTCGTGCCTTACACCGCGTAGCCACTGCGATCAGCATAAATTGTGCATGAGCAAAATCGTTAAAATGCATTTTGAATCGAACCCGATACATAGATTTCCACATTTGTAAGCCCTATTGAAGAGACAAAGTTGTCCGTGTTCTTAATTAAGCACCATGCCACGAAGAGTTAGGGGGCAATGGAGGTATGGCTCTGCGCATTTTTAGCCTCGAGGTTATATGGGCGTGTGCCGTCAGCTGAATGCCACGAAGAAAGGAGGCTCAAAGCTAACCTCTGGATAGAACAGAGAGCAGGCTCCGGAGAGAGGTTCGTAGCTACGGGAACCAGAGAAATCTTTACATCGACTGGAACCGCAATGACCCACCGCCCAGCCCAGAGTGCGTCCAGAACACATCTAAGGTGAGTCAGCGCCAGATTGTGATGCAGAAAGTTACTATATTCTATTTATACAGTACTACGCCATCGCTCGGGAAGTTGGTCGCAGACTTCCCTCCCACGTAGCCCCGGAATCGAATCCAGGTCAGATCACATGGGATTTGTGGTGAACAAAGTAATAGTGAGGTGATTTCTTTCCGATTCCCTCGGCTTCCTCTGCAAATCCTCATGCCAGCATCACCACATCATCCGGTGCTACACAGAGTCGATAGGGACATAGTCCCACCCCACTAGCAATAAAAAACAGCTTCGTCAAATAATAAGTTTAAAAAAAAACTATATCTGTAGAGCCGCTCACGGTAGCCCAGCCGTCTAAGGCATGCACTATCTTCGCTCGCTCGGGAGCTAGAATCGTGGATTCGATTCCCACTCAGGGCATGGATGTATGGTGTTTGTGTATGTACGTTTTTCTGTGCTTCTGTACGGGTAGAGGCCCAAATAGGGGCTGTAGCGCCAAAGAAAAAAACTATATCTGTACAACAAGATAAAAAAAAACAAAGTCGCCATAACGGATATCTCGATGTACACACATCGATCTGCCCACTTAAATTATGACGTACCCACGAAAATGTTGTAGACGAGGTTTAGTCACTATCTTGAATTACAGTTGCAGAGAATGACATATGCCATTGTTATTCTGAGTGACGCAGTCCCTAACGAGTTCCTGCTGTGGTTGTTAAGATAAGCAAAGAGCCTCATAACTGGCCGGCAAGGATCGAATTATCTCCAACCTGTACTTTCCTTCGCCACTTGCAGCAGACCTGCGAAGCAGTCCCTGGTCCGCTTGTAAGATGTCATTACCACCTACAGACCGGTCTGTAATTTTGCTTATTAAATACACCTCAGGTCCAGCGCCTAGGAGCACAGACCTTTCGCGAAGCTAATAGTCGCTCACTTAGTCCAGACCCCCCCCCCTCACCTTCGAAGCTGAAGTTTTCATGCCTACATATTCCGCATGGTCTCCACTCTTGAAGTTCTTCCGCTCATGAGTGCTATATGTCCTACCCATCTGATCTTCCCTGGTGTGATCTTAATAATATATTGTCACGTGTATGTGTGTGAATACAGACGGGGTTTGGATTGGTGCCTCGATTTGTTGACTACTTACAGATTATATCTACAATTAATTATAACGCTATCGCTAATCTCCACACTTTATAAATCACTAGAGCACACGCTAAGTATTTTTCAGCCCGCAGTGCCTTCACTAGTAGTTACCTGGTAACGGCTTTAACAATGGCTATTCCTCTGCTTCCGGGCTCAAGTCCTCTCTACATGGTGACTCCCTTCCAACTGAACTCAAGTCTTAACTTCGTCCCGCTTATAGCTCCCCGGCACGGATCACCGTAGAAAACACCGTTCCTGAAAGTACCTCTATTGTTGTGTGTTGATTCCTTGCCGTGAAGACGCCGCTCAAATTGCTTCAGTGGGAACGTGTTTTGTTTGTGAAGCGCGTTACCCAGCAATCCAGCGGTCGTTGCTTAATAACGGCTGTACACTCCACGGTATGTTGAATGTGATGTTCTCACAACTATAACTATGTAGAAGAGAATCTTCAGGGCAGTATACGAATGTAGTTTATAAGAAGACCGACGTTTCGGAGGAATACATCGCATCGTCAGGATCTAGGAGTAAAGCAAGTGCAGGACAAGAAGAAGCAAGCGGCTAGCAGAGTACACAATGCTACGACCCAGATCGTATCACATTATCATTCTTCAGAACATATTTAAGATTACAACTTGTGAATCTTGTCATTACTGAGTTTGCTCCCGTCACTCGAAACCCGGTTCTCTTAACACATCAACTCAGAACACTCTTCTCCCAGGCGTAAGTAAAGCTTTACCATCACGAGTTCCTTCCGTAAATGAGCTTAGGTTTTAAACTGATCGTAAAAATAACATCAAATGTAATGTTAGGGGGGTATAGAATTACTTCGGGAGCTTCAAGTGTGAAAGGTGGACGGAAGAACAGGGTGAACAACTCTGTATTACGGAATGAGGGTGAGGGGTGTTATTTTTAAACATTTGGTTATATACTGGAACAGTATATCCACAATAGGAGGATGGTATGCAAGCAATGCCTACCCTGTATTTCAAACAAGCGCGCTTTAAAGTAAGCTCACGATTTATTGGTGATAGCACTTAAAAATATTCTGAATATACCAAGAGATTTAAGAGTTGTTCTGTGAATTTATGGGCAATAAAATGCCGAGTGCCACTGAAAATTTAAATAAGGTATCCATCTACATTACGACATCTGAGTATAAATTTTGGCAACAGAACTTCCTGTTCAAATATTTATGATCATCGGGTCTACGTGCTCTATATATACTGCAACGGGCATAGAGCCTACATTTTCCGTATTTAATATAGCGATCACAGGTCCTGCATGTTCCGTGCTTACTGTATGAAGCATAGAGCCTAACTATATGCATCACAGAACCTACATGTTCCGTATCTAATGTATGGATAAAAAACATACTCCGTGGTTTTAGTCCGCAAGCGAACTATACCGACCGAGCTACCGCCGTTAGTCGCAACTTTAGCGGATAGAGGGCGTCGCGTAATCAGGGCAACGAATCCCACGGCCGTTAATTTCGGTTTTCTAGACCTGAGACGCTATTTCCTTGAAATAACTCCTCAGTTATCCTCACGAGGCCGAGAGAACCCCGTTCCAGACCCACTACTTCTCAGAAAATCTAGTAGCGCAGGGAATCGAACCCGGGACCTCTGGATCTGTAGTCAGAAACTCTGATCACTAGACCACAGAGGCGGTCCACTGTATGGATCATACGGCCTAAGTTTTTCATATCTACTGTATGGATCATATGGCCTAAATGTTCCATATCTACTAAATGGATCATACTGCCTAAGTGTTTCATATCTACTGTATGGATCATACGGCCTAAGTGTTTCATATCTACTATATGGATCATACTGCCTAAGTGTTTCATATCTACTGTAGGGATCATCCAGCCTAAATGTTCCATATCTACTATATGGATCATACTGCCTAAGTGTTTCGTATCTACTGTATGGATCATACGGCCTAAGTGTTTCATATCTACTATATGGATCATACGGCCTAAATGTTCCATATCTACTGTATGGATCATCCAGCCTAAATGTTCCATATCTACTATATGGATAATACGGCCTAAGTGTTTCATATCTACTGTATGGATCATACAGCCTAAATGTTCCATGTCTACTCTATGGATCATATGGCCTAAATGTTCCATATCTACTATATGGATCATACGGCCTAAGTGTTTCATATCTACTTTATTCAACATACGTCCTAAATGCTCCACATCTACTGTATACTTCAAAGATCTTAGAAGTTTCACACATAATGAAGGGAACATAGGCCCCATACAGTCCATACTGCCGTCCACACCTTCAATGTTCAAGCAATATTAGGTACTATCTTAACAGTTGAATTATTTGACTGAGTAAACTTATAAAAAAAACGCATACAGCATGCCCGGTTTGAATTTCGGCCTCGACACTGGCTAAGCTGACTGGTGATCTGTGTGGTTTCCTCAGATCCTCCAGGAAAATACTATGATATTACTTCGAGGCAGGTCACGACCACTTCCTTCCATATGTTTTCGAATTCATTATTCACTGTCATCCTATCATTCCACGCCATATAGTCTACATAACTGACAGCTTCGTAAAGCGAACCATAAAAGACGAAGGAATGAAGGAAGGAAAGAAGAAACAATAAATTATATAGGTCTAGAAAGAGAGAGATTGGGAACAAAAGACGGAAAAGTAGAGAGAAATCAAGAAGGATAGAAGACTAACACACTGCTCATTAAACGACGAGTAACCAAACGAGGCCCATTCCTGATTACTAAGATGTGGCAGGATTTGTAATGGTTAGGACACTTCTACGAGAGACGGGAGCCTGGAAGGACAGCAACTCTCTGGCAGGTAGGGCACCTTACCGCCGTACACCTCGCGACGCGCTCTTTCATGAAGGCCAGCAGGGATATTAGACAGCGGGGTGCTCCTTATTACCTCTAAGTGCAGTTCAGCTCTGGCAAATCTCTCAATGCAAGACAGGGATACAGAACAGGAGGCCAACACAGAAGCAAAAGTCATACTCGTCTTTGAAAAGGGGAAAACCAGATTTCAAGCAAGTCACATTCTTAAAAGTACTACTCGTATCTCCCAGGATGTGATGTCGTGAGGTCAGGTAGAAGTCCACATAACTTTCAGAGGAGCATACTGTCGAGTACAGACCCGTTGCTAAGCGGTGACTCTGTAAACAGCGACCGTTTCAGGACAACGGCTCGGTAGACACTTTCCCGCGGCAGCGAATACGCACACAACAGTAGTTACTGTTCTATACGGGATGTTGTCTATGTTGACCGTGCCGAGATGTTATAAGCAATGGACGAAGTTAATTCAGAGACAGTTCTGTATGGGAAGCTGTGAAGGAAAGTGTTACTTGCAAGAGTGCTGCTGTGAGGAGAAGATTTTATGTGACATTTGGTATAATTCAGTGAGGCTGTTATAGCTCTTGTGTTAAAATCCGTTGCCAGGATACAACTAGTAGAGACTGTAATAGACTGAGGACACTAGTCTGCGTGTGTCAGTGATCTGTAAAGCGTAGTCACTAGTCGTGAATTGTCAATAAATCAAAATCGCCAATCCAAATCCCATCTAAAGTCACTAAAAATTTTGACAATACCCTCTTCATCTTCAGGATTGCAGATATGCTAGGTAAGTGACAAGAAGAAAGTAGGTAGAGTAAGCCAAAATATCCAGTTTGAGACGGAGTTTGTATCATTTATCGTATGGAGTGCAACAGGATGCTTAAATATAATATTGCAAAATATCCAGGCCTGTAACTAATCTTGATTTCCTTGCGCTGTTCATTCAGCTTACTCCTTACTTTTCCTCATTGGTTGAGCGTAGAACCGTTGCTATGCAACGATCGCGAAATGGATGGATATAGCAGGGTCGTTTCTGGGCAACGGCTCTGTAAACACGTTCCTGCAGTAAGAGATACGAACGAGCCGTTAGAAGAGCTGTGTTTTCTTTGTGGTTCATGCCGAGATATTATAAGCAAGGGACAATGTTAGAACTTTACCTTTATGTGATTGATGAAGTTGTCTATTGAGAGAGAGACGTAAGGAAACAATAAATAAATTCATCATAAATTTCTACGTTCTAATGGTTTAAGAGTCACAATTATTTTTCAACATTTTCGAGGAGGAGGACCCCCAGACCCCTGACAGTCACAGCTGGGATGAGCTTCACACTCACAAGTTTCCCCCACCCCCATTGCTTGCAATCTCAAAGTTACAACAAAGTGTGTTATATGTATAATAACATGGAGAACCATATAGCTGTTACAAGAAGACTGAAGGACAAATAGAAAGTGTCATATCCCCATTTTGCTTTAAAACCATCTACATTTCAACAGCTTATTTGGCAACGTCGCGTCTCGTAGAATCGTTGATGTCTGCCGTGGTCCAAAATAGCGAATGGCGATGTTACTGCTGTAAACTTTTAGTAGGTCGAACTTATTTTTAAACAAATACCGATTAGCGCCATAAACTACAGGGCTGCGTCCTTGTAAAGACGCTATCGAACACCCATCAATCATTCAATCGCGACGCCTGTAATGGGCGCCAGGCATCTGTACTGTTTTCTTGTCCGGCCAGGCGCTGCGCTAAGTCAGTACCTTCTTGTTACGAACTGCCGCGTTAAGGCTTGCTCAGAGCCCGACCGGAACGCGTGAACATTATCCACTGTGTGAGTGCATGCCGTACTCTGTGGGAGCACTACAGTGTAGTTCTATATAGCACCACTGCCGTTTTAATTGCATAGGCAGAAATGTAAGGTAAGGTAAAGTCCCTGTGCTTAAGTAATTTAGCACTACGCCATGAAGGCGTATGGGGAGTGGATATATAGATCCACGTTTCTTGACTTCGGCACTAGCTGGAGATGAGTGATCAGTTTCACGCCCTGGCCGCCTTACCGCCGAGGAAAGGGTCCCCGTTACCCATTGGATAAGGGGTTGTGTGGATCCCAGAGCAGGTCTGGACGAAGTGGAAAAGATAAGCAGAAAGGGAAAGCTAAATTTTGCATAGTATGGATTTCTCATCCATCAGTGTGGCCTAGACGTCCTCATTGTCTCCTCGTCCAAAATCCGATCACCGCATTGGCTGTTTTTAAATGATAAGTAATTTGTAGCTACAAATAGAGACATATTTAGTGGTCACGATTTAGTGGTGACTATACTCGTACATGGCCGGTCACGGTAGCCGAGCGGTCTAAGGCATGTACTGTCTTCGCTCGCTTGGAAACCGGGATCGTGGGTTCGAATCACACTCAGGGCATGGATGGTTATTTTGTGTGTGTGTGTTTTTCTGTGTTTGTGTACAGGTAGAGGCCTTGCGACGAGCTGATCACCCGCCCAAGGAGTCCTACCGAATGTGTGAGATCTAGAAAAACCGAAGTGAACGGAGAAGTTCATGGATGTAGGCCTAGGCCCACTGGGGCTGTAGTGCCAAGGAAAAAAAATAGCCAGCCTTAAGCGCAGGCCTGCCGCCTTTTAGCCCCAGGAAGATTCCTGGTACTCATTTCTGTTAGAGGCTGAGTCGACCCCAGGACCATAGTGCGGGTGAAAGGATTAGGTCAATTGAAAAAAAAATCCAATGACCTCATAAGAATCGAAACAGCGACCTTCCGGCATGTAGCGTAGTGCCTCAACCAACTACGCTACCGCGTGCCCTCTAGAATATATAGTGTCGAATAGTAGAATGACAGATGAATGGGGAATTGGAAAGGATTTGGAAGGAAGCAGTCGATAACACATTTGAAAGATTATCCTGTAGTACCTGGAGAGGTTGAGGAAGACCTCAAAGAACTCGGTCAAGATATCCTGTGTCCAGACGGATATTCGAGGAATCTCTCTCTCTCTCTCTCTACTTTTGCTCCCACTTTGGAGCACGGGGCTGATTTCTCAGTTTCATGATCGTTTTACATTCGATAGTACTCCTTGGACGGGTGATCAGCTCGTTGCAAAGGCCTCTACCTAAACACAGGACAACACAAACACCCATGCCTTGTGTGGGATTCGAAACCATGGTCCCGGCTTCCGAGGGAGCGAAGACAGTACATGCCTTAGATCGCTCGGCTACCGTGACCGGCAGTCTTCATCTTAGGAAAGACAAATTGCAATGAAGAAAAATAGGATTGCCTTCACGAGCTTGGATGAAGCCTTGGCTTGATGTGAGTCTGTCCGTGAGTCTGTGTGGGACGAAATTTGCACACAACTCCCTCTTCCGCAAATCTTCAAGAAGGATTTGATGAATCGTCTCCTTATTTATGTTTAATTCAACCGACATCATTCTGAGAGCCCATTGACGATCTCTTATCACCATTTCACGGACATTTGCAATTGTGTCTTCATTTCGCGAGGTTGAAGGAGGCCCGCTACTTTGATCATTCAGAAGATCAGCACTCCCGTCTTAAATCGTTTAAACCATTCAAATTCACTGCTACGTCTTGAGGCTTCATCGCACCACAGATTGGACTAGCTGGCCCATGCCAAGTGTTGGTAAGAGGTAGAACTGCACTTACATAGCAGTAGTTCGTTTCATCACCACCTGATGTGAATGCTGCAGCACTGGTCGAGGTACTTCTTTGCCATACCACGTAATTCTAACGTGGGAAATTCTTGGAAAGGATTACTTGAAAGACGAGAAATGAGACATGAAAGTGGTGTTAAAGCTGGACTTCGAGAAACACTTTTTGAGGAAGAGGGCAGTGAGATGAATGGCTGATTCAATGGCATACCAGGAGGAAGATTGGACAACTTCCAGTAATTGCGGTACGACCGATGTTTAGCATCCTGTCAGTTTATTGCTTTCAGCGAACATCTTTCAAATGTGGCTGGCTACTCTACCCATGTCTTCTGAACAGTCCGTCGAGTTAAAAACTACCAATCACCATCTGCACAAGACCAAACATCACTTCTACGTGTACATATTCGGTCCCGGTCGGGAGAATAGCTATCTATCCTCAGAGAGGGACATCATGATTTTCCTGCGCCCCTGAAAGCAAATTTCGGTATAAATGTGAAGTTATCCCTAGGCTTAATTTATTAATCACCATGCCATGAAGACGAATGAGGAAGTGGCGGTATAGCTCCACCATTCCTGTCGTCGGTATTAGATGTAGGTGAGTGGTCAACTTTACACCCCAGCCGCTTTACTACTACGGAAACAGCCCCCAGTACCCAGTGTATAGGAAGCTGCGTGGGTTTTACTGCAGATCTGGAAGTTGTGGACTTTAAGGTCATTTATTTCGTGGTCGCACTGCTATTCTGACTGAGCTATCAGGTAAATGCCGGTGAGGTACCTCAAATTAGACTAAGGCTGCCTCATTCCATATATTTAAAATTCATTCTTCCATAATCATTCGACAGCCTGAAATGCTGATAGTGTCAATTCATAAAACATAAACAAACAAATAAATGAAATTTCTACCGGCATTTGACTTGGGTTCTACTCCCGACTGCGGCAAAAATGTTTCGTTTATATTGTTTCAAGGTATAGACTACATGTTATTCGCCCTCTGCTCCAGACAGAAGCCTTCCACCAGAGATACTTCCTCTATTCGTTTCTCTGTCTTACGAAATTGATATATTTCCAACTTACATCATTAACAGCACCGAATAGTAGAATTATTACAGAATAATGAATCTAAAAGGATTTTGAATGCAGCTGCCATGGCCTATTTCAAGGTACTATCCCAACAGTCGCTTAAAAGGGCTGGCGAAAACTACGAATACCCAGTCACGACAATCGATGTTCTACCTGGGATTCGAACAGGGCGTCTCCCGAATACAATTTAGAAGATGTGAGACAGATTACGAATGATAAAATTAAAAATTGATCCTCCGGTCAATTAACGACGCAATTTCAAGCGTTACATTCAGAATTAAGTGAGAAGATGAAGAATACTGTCTTCTGGAATATAACGCCGTTTAGTCCATTGAAAGTCACCCGATGTTTCGAAGGGATATATCACCTCCATCTTCAGGATAGAATTATCCGAGCAGAAAACAAGCGTGAAAGCGGATGACAAGCAGAATTCTGATTGGATCTGCTCTGATTCTGCTTTCAAGCTCCTTTCTTGCTCAGGTTATTCTTCCACCCTGAAGATGGATGCGATGTGTCCCTCCGAAACATATGGTGACTTTCAACGGACTACACGGCGTTATACCCAGAATACAGTACTCTTCATAAACACCGCTGTTAGAACTTAACATCCTGGACGTGAGAAGATGATTGTGAGTAATAAACAGGTTTAGAAAGAAATAAACGTTTTTGGCTTAGTTGTGCGTACTATCTCAACATCCGTTAGAGGAGAACCATAATAGCCTGGACAGAGTTGACTGCCAAATTGCTACATATAAAATTACTTACTCCTTTAATTTATGGGCCTCTAAGAACATTGGCTTCCTACACGACATACGTTCATTTTTACCTATTCATATATTTCTTACATCAAGACTCCATGTCTTCACTTTCAGCTCTCTTAAATCATTCTCTAAATACTCCAACCACCTCGATATGAGGCGTCTAGCCTTTCCTGTACCTTCTGGCTTCTATGTAAGATTACAAAGAAGTTACTGTACCGCACTGGCGTGAAGAAATGGACAGAAACATGACAAAATATCGATGCTATGCCTGTCATTCAGGTCCACCTAGCAAAGGGTCACGTACTCGAAACGTTTTCCTCCGAAACATGGACCTGTTCTTTTGTTTTGCTCCAGGCACGTGATGATGGGCAGCTTCCGGCAGAAATGTTGTTGCTGGGAGAGCACTCCCCACAACCAGACAGCTCACCGCACGAGTATTGTTACCGCCGTACACAACCGTTTATACGATAAATTCATCTGGCGGCACGGATAAAAGAAAATTGTATCTGTGCTTAATTGATTAAGCATCACGCAATGAAGACGTATGAGGGAGTGGAGGTATAGTTCCACCATTCTTGATCTCGGTTCTAGATGGAGATGAGTGGTCAGCTTCACGCCTTGGCCGCTTTATCCGCAAGGCAAGAGCCCCGTTATCCATTGATTACGAGGTTGGCTAGGCCCCAGATCGATACAGACGCTGTGGCGTAGAGAAAAGATTTTGGCTCCTGCCGGGAAGCAAACCCTTTCATCCATCTCTGGTTCGTCACTATACAGACTGAGCTATCCCGCATTCTATCCAAAGACACGTAGAGAAGAACTAAACAAATTAAAACAAAAACGAATGGGTTTATGCCATGTTGGATTTAAGTTTCTCACTGCGGTCGCTATGAGGACATCTTCGGCCACAAAGCTCTGTGGAATCTGGCGAAATTTAACCGACGTTTCGGAGGAACAGACCGCATAAACTTTGGTTGAATTTCACCTGGCTACACGGCGTTATATCCCAGAAGACAGAATTCCTCAGTTCTTAAGTCTCTCGTACGTAGAAACTGAGATAATACGAGAAACAAAGGTCCAAACTGTGAAGCTCCTTCTTCCTCTTCCTCTTCCTCCCTCCCTCTTCCGTCCTGATATCCTCATCATCGCTTTGTTCCCAAACACAATGTGTGTGTTTCTTTCAGAGTGACAGACCAAGTTCTACACCCACACACTAAGATCCGTACTACACAAAAACAAAATTACATTTTTAAGCGTGAGATTCCTATCACTTGCAGGGAGCTGTATTATCGAACCGGTTGTTAGTGTCAGCTGTCACGTGGATGTTTCTTATGTGCACAGGCTCGAACCAGGGTACGTGATGTTCACGGGCTGCCAACTTCAGCAACCACCAAATTAAAGAGGAGAAATAAAAAAGACTGTCTTTACCACGCACGAGGAAGCCCAAACCTGCCAGCCATGGAGTCCACAAGGAGGAACGGAAACAAAAACACATCACAGATTCCGACCACAATCCGTGGCTTCGGGGCAAGACTGACATAAGGGAACTAACCTGCCTTTATTAGAGTTCCGAACATTTAACCACATGAAAGTACTGCTTACATGAATGATACATATATTTTATCAGCCTACTTCCCTTATTTTGGAAAAATAAAAGAAGGCTTATAGTATCACCATGCTGTCTGTGTCTCTGTGAATCCCCCCCACATTCAACTTTCGAACTGCTGAACCAATCTTTATGAAATTCGGTATGTTTATCACGGTACCTAAGCCCATCTGAACTTCATAAATCCCTCCCATCAGTCCTTGTGTCTGTATGTGTATCCCTTGTCGCTGCTAGGCAACGGCTCGGTAAGAACGTTACCGCGGCAACGAATACACACGCAACAGTAGAAGAATGGTTGGACGCGTAGTCTTTTATGCGTTACGTGTCGTATCAAAGGTAAGTAGGCTACTAGTTCTCCCCACAATTTGTTCTGTTATTAGTGAAAAACCTCCTCAAAATTCAAGGTGAAAATCTGAATCTGTAGCTGTGGGTTTTCGCAGGCACGCGTACACCTTCCACCGGTCTAGCCTCACATAGTATAGGGCCTACACTATGAACATGGGAAATTCTGGAAAAGCAAGATGGAAGGGATAAGCATTTTAATAATGACATAGAGGTACTCATTTTCGGCATTAGATCGACACTCTTAACCTGGACAGTGAAGCAGCTTCTTTCGCAGGGGTTACTTTGTAAAAGCGGCGTCTAAACCAAAAATCCCTTACAGTCAGAAGTATCCTTGAAAATCCCTTAAATCGAAGATAAAGTACACGCTTTAGTATGCACGCTGTAGTATGTACTGTGTGTGTGTGTGTACGTAAATGAACACTTGACACCATGCAGTTTCGAAACTGAGTACGTCGTCGAGTAAGGAATTTCAAAATTAGCGCTGGTTCATCGTACTCCGAACCTGAAAGTGGAGGCAGTATCCGAAACGTAGGAAATGTCTCACATCTACACGGCACAAAGACCCTAAAAGCAATATAAATATAGTAAAGAGAAACAAGCGGTCAAGAAAACAGAGACTAACGGCCGTGGGGATCCATTGCGCTGACCACACGGCACCCTCTATCCGCTAAAGTTGGCACTAACTTCGCCGACAAGCGGCGGTCGCTCAGTTGGTATAGTTGGCTTGCGGACTACAGGCCAAGGAGTTTTTGTTTGTATAAAGAGAAGCAAGGTACAAGAGGAAGGAGAAACTGAACGTAACGTCAGAAAATAAGGTGAAAACGGAAGCCGATGAGACGGAAGAGCTATGTGTAAAATACAAGGAAAAGCAGTGAAACAGTAAGAACAGGAGCTGAAGGATGCAGAGGCTAACTGCAAAACATAATGATACCTGAATTTGTAACGGCATTAATGCCAAGATTATAGACGTCTTTAACGAATTAATACGGGGGATTTATATTATTATTATTATTATTATTAGTAGTAGTAGTAGTAGTAGTAGTAGCAGTAGTAGTAATACTAGTATAGTATATGTACCGGTTTCTTACGACGCTGTCAGTATATAGACTACATAGCGTCAGATCGTAGGTTGACTGATGAATGAACTAGAAGGGATATGAAAGGAAGCGATCGTATACTAAACGAGGTACTATCCTGAAATTTTCCTTTATGGATTGAGGAAAATCACACAATACCTCAGCCGGTGTCGAACCCGAGAATGCGGGTCTAGAGTGCTAACGCCACTTCAACCAGCTAGGTGGATATCTACAAGGGTCAATGACAAATTAAGGGGCCTCTGTGTTTTTATGGAATTCCGAATCTGATTTGGGACCCACAGTCTCAAGACCAGGGCTATGAACTGATTCGCTTAGTTACTGCTGATGATGTACTTAGTCCGCTGTTACGCTGAGACACCGATACGTGCTGTTAGATGCCATTGGATAATTTTCCTATTTACGTCCAAGTTAGCAAGTGAATCCATTGGTGGGCCAATAAGCACGTGCTACGACCATGATTGGTTAAGGGGAGGAGTCGTTATGGTTTTGTTATATTTGTTATCTCCAAGATACACTCTGTACCATGTTAACCGTGAAACATATCACATCCATGGAAAACGTTATTCTTTTTTCGAAAGATTAATATAGTAATACAATTAATTAAATAAATAGAGTTTAATAAAGTACATAAAAATATATGTCATATGTCCTTGTGGGAAATTGCAGGATATATTAAGTTTAATTAAGACATAATTATTGTCGCTGTTTCGATAGGCTTGTCTCCCACTCAAGGCCAAGAGAAGGGACTTCCCAGAACACTGTGAATAGAAGTCTGGTAACGTATAGTTTTCAGAAGCATTTCTCATTCATAAGAGTACAGGAAGATCTAAGTGAAATATTTCTCCTAGATAAAATTTGTCCAAAATTTCCACACGTTAAACCCCATCCTCAACTCATATCGACATCTTCTATGAATTTATGACATCACGTATAGTCTCATACAGAGGTACCAACATTTTGGAGGAACACATTTCCTCCGGTTTAGCTTGAAGTTAGAGGCAGTATGTGAAAGCGAAACGTTGATACCCAACTATACGGACACAACCCAGCATCATAATCACAATATTGTGGCGTATAGACCCGTTGTTCCGAAGTGACTACGTAAGCGACCGTTTCTGGACAACGGCTCGGTAAACATGTTCCCCCGGCAACGAATACACAAACAACAAAAGAGTTACTCTTGGAAACGGATTGTTTCTATGTGGTCCGCGCTGGGATACTACTACACTAGGGACAAAGTCAGTTGTTATACAGTTCTGCAATGGAGGCTGTGAAAATAGAACCTAAGCGCATGAAGCTGAAGAATCTCCACTGTTAGAAGCCGTTGTCAGGGAACGGCTGATGAAGAGACAGCAGGCTGGAAAATAATTCAGCGGGTACTGTGGTGATCTGTGAATTGTGGAATTTAGCGGTTGTGCTGTAATTGTTTGTAGTTCCGGGTCGTGTGTTTAAATGGTAAATAAATCCATTCACCAAACCAAACCCCGTCTATAGTCACCCCTACGCGTGGAAATATGTAACTGGTATTATATGCAGAAATATAAAACGTCATATAAATCATTTTGAAAACAAATTAATATTTTCCAATCTGTTCACTTTAACGCATTAAAGAATTCAAGAGAGCGTGATACTCACAGAGTGCTCTCGGCCGCCGTCGGTCCATCTTCTCCGAGGTCTAGCTTCTTCTCTATCAGAACCCTGAAACCAAACAGAGCCAACATAATTAGACAGGAATAATTGTTTTATATTCTAGTTCCAAAAGTCTAAATTCACTTCTTACACAAAATGACATGGATTTTGAAAGAAATGACGTGGGGGCATGTAGATAATGGGGGGGCCCTCTGAACATTTTGCGGGGGGGGG